>NW_006800750.1:48957-55709 GCF_000485575.1 Poecilia formosa | reverse complement strand
ATGAAGCGCTTGGTCATGCAGGCGTACGACCCACCTGCAAGTAGCTGGAGGAGCATGAACTTTGGATCCCAGTGAAACGCGTACAACGCGTGCTGAGGGACTGTGAGGTGTGTGGAAAATACAACGCAGGTCGCCGAGGGCAGCGGTTGGAAGGATTGACCATCAAGAGTATGATCCCCTGGGGCTCAGTTTGCATGGATGTTGCAGGCCCCATGGGAATAACAGGAAGAAAGGGTGAGAAGTACCTTTTGGTACTAGTGGATTCAATGTCGGGATTTGTGACCGTGAAAGCAGCCAGGAAAGCGAATGGCAGCAGTGTTGTCAGCATGCTGGAACAAGTATGCAGTGCCCTGGGAATCCCGAAGGAGCTGCGGACGGATAATGGGACACATTTCCGTAATGCACAGGTTGACCAATGGTGTCAGAAATATGGGGTAATGAGAGTATACTCGCCGCCCTATACACCCCAAGCTAATGGAGTAGTGGAGCACACCATTGGGTTAGTAAAGGGCTGGATAGCTAAGAATGCTAACGACAAGAGCTGGAGCACCATGGCGGTCGAAATAGGGCGGGCCCTAAACGACCGAAGCAGAGCAGAAAGACCCGCCCCCTCGATGGAGCTTAACCAACGGCCATTTACCACAAAGGAGGTGGGGCGGGGCTCCAGCAAAGAAAAGGAGGAACCAACGCCCAAAGTGCCATTCAGAGTGGGACAACGAGTGTGGGTTAAAGCAAGAGAGCAACCTGTGAGTGCAGCAGTGAAACCCAAGTTTGAGACAAAAGATATTGTTAAGCAAGTACTGGATAGGAACACAGTACTGCTGGAGAAAAAGGGGATCCAAGGAGTTGAGCAGCTCAAACCAGTTCCTGACTAAAGAGAAACAGAAGCCGGTGAAATGGCCAGTGAATCATGTGTTGTTCCACCCTATCTCGGACTGGCCACCGTAAAAGGGGTGGTTGTGATCAGGAGAACAACTTCAGGGATTTGGGCAGGACGAGCCCTGAAGAAATTGGATTGGGCCAAAAATGGAGTCCTGTCGGAAGATCCTGAAATGCTGATGTGGAGCAAAGCGAAGAACCGCTGCCCTGTGTGTTTATCAATTAGCCAACTCCCTATCACTTGGGAGGGACCAGGTCGCGACAAGCCCAGGCGACAAGAAGCGATAGCCAACAGACTGCAACACCTTCCCGTCTCCCCGGTCTCTGTCATGAATGTCCAGATATGTGGAAACTGTCGAATGGGTTACCTGCCTCGGCTGGTATTAGTGAGTCAGTGGGGATGGCGGGAGGAGGAACCAAGAAGATGTACCTGTCTATGGGACGGAGAAGAATTGAGCAGCTGTTCTGTCTGCAATGAGCAGATCCAGGGAGGAGAGGTGACTCTGTCGGGGGAAGCTGACGGCTGGCAAGTGAGGAGGTTTTACAGCTCGCTGCGGTACTTCCAAACATACGGAGGGGTTCAGTGTACTTATGGAAGCCCCATACCATCGGTTCAATGGTTCTCAGGACCTTCTGCTCCTCCCAACACCCCAGAGGACTCCTCAGCGAGAGAACAGTGGATCTGGCGGAAGGAAGAGGGACCACACGATTACCTGTGGGACTCTGTCCATTCTGCCTGGCCTTATGATCCCGCGCGAACCCAGCTGCAATTTCCACCAGTAAGTACCACGCACTCCCCATTGGTCTTCCGGGTGTATCGGCCTCAAACAAACCGCCCCATGGCTGAGGAGTTAAGCTTACTCCCAGATGAGACCAAAATGCAAGCTGTTAATGGGGGATGGACGGGCCCCTGGGAGCTGACCACCTGGGCTCACTTAATTTTGGAGGTTATTAACGACTGCACCATCCCGGTGACGGATCTGCCAGATGTACCGAGAGAGAGGGGAGTACGCACGTCAGATCTTTATTACTACACCACAGAGATAGATGGGTGGGGCAGCAACGCAGCAAGACCCAAAGAAAAGTCGGCCCTGTACACAGTAACAGCGGAGCTCAATTTCCGCGACGGAATATTCCAAGTACCAGGAGGCGTGGCCCACAGAGTGAGAACGCCCACTGATCCTAGCACCACCCGTAAGGTTCAACTGTCAGTGCAGATGCTCACCATCCCTTACAAAGGAGTGTACTCAGTAGGAGCAACAGTTAAGGTGGTGCACGAGGAAAAGGTTTACGCCACCGTCGAACTAGAACCTCCCAAGAAGAAGTTTAAGACTAGCGCCTGGCAGTCGCTCACATCAGCATGGAGGAAGAAAAGTCAGAATTAAAGGACACTCTGGAAGAAGGGGACCGAGTTACCAAGTCTAAAAGTCAGAGAAAAGATAAAAAACGAAAGGGGAAGAAATATTTTGTAAGCAAATTATTTAAAGTGGGCCCAGAGGTCTGGTCTGGGTTCTCTAAAAAAGGGCCCTTCCTAAAACTGCCAAATGGTTCCATCTTACTGGACATGCCACGAGAAGATTTCACTGTCTCCTATCCGCTTACAGAAGCTTACTACCTTAAGCACCTCACCTATCTTCGACCCCCCGATCTCCATGAGGTGAAAGAAGTCGAGGAACATGAGGAGGCATTACCACGTCCATGGCAGAAACCATATTATTTTGTCCCCTCGGTAATCCCTATTTGGCAAGGAAAGATGTCATCCGAGGCGACCAGCTATGATGGAATTTCACCAGACTGTTCGCAACACCTTCCATGGATTTTCAATGCAGTCTACCTGATGATTGAGGGGAAGGAAGTGCGGGTTCGGTGGGGTCCCCATTACTTGGAACCGTTGCAAGGACAGTACTGTGAACTCTCAGTAAATGGCATGATCATCTGGACTACCTCTCCAGGTATGGCGAAGGTCGTCCTGAAGATGGAAACAAACCCAGACTATTATGTCTTTAATAACACCAGGCTCCCGCTGAGATTGGAATTGGACAGAGTTTACCCCAATCCGCCTCATCAGAGAATCTTCACTCCGACGTCTTGGGGGTATCGTACGAGATTGACATTGCATGGGCAATCATTATGTACCTATGTTTCAGTAACAACATCAGTAGGATACAAACACGAGGCCTGGAAAGATGACCAGCTACGGGGTGGCACCGCCCAAGGCCCATTTCCTCAACCTGACTTCTGGAGGGTGTTCCTCTGGAAATGGGTGTGGAGGGGGTTGGAACCTAACCTACCCTACCCTTCTCCTGTGTATAACTCCCTCCTGCAAGGGAGAGCCACCAGACGAGCGGCTACAAGAACCACTGCTCAACATCGCACCAGAGCCTTGAAGAAGATCTGCACCAAGCCCAATACCAAAGACCCCAGAGAGTTGCTAATCCTCTCTTCATGACAAGAAGACCAGGATGGAAGAAACACGTTTAAGACGTATGTACACCAGAACGAATTTGCTAGAAGAAGCTCTGGATTCGGAAAATAGAGCTGACTTTGACGATGATGATAACTTGGAAACCCCTGGCGAACCCCTGCTACGGAAAAAGACCACGAGAATGGATACCCCACTGTACATAAAAACTTTGCTTACGCTACTTGCGCTACTGTTTGCCGCATCTATCCTTATCGCAATCTTATACTTCGTTGGAGTTGGGCCCTGGCATCTCACGCATTCAAGAGTCACCTATGCTCGTTCCAGATATGCTACCTTCAATTGCTGGAACACGAGTACCATCTCCATCTTTGTACCATGGGACAATGGGTCATCAATTCGGAACCAGACTATGAAGTTTGCCAAAGACAATGGGAAAAAATATGTGGAAAGCCGAGCTCATGAATTGAATGATTCCACCATCGATAACCTGCTGAACCGCACCTGGGAAATCTACAACCATGAATTTCTCAGCGATGGAGTAATCTGCTGGATAAGAATTCTGCAACGGAAAGAACGTCGGACCGTCAGGTGCAACTGGATCCATCCGGACCGAGGCATGCCCGAATGGCACTGCAACATGGCCTGTCGACCCCTGCAGTTGTTGCCGCTTCAGGGATACTGGGACAATGAGGTAATTTACTCGGCCCCGCATAGATCCTCAGGCTGCAAAGCTTGGCTTCCAAAAGGAGAGTTCTGGGGAGATTATCATTTGAACTGTGAAGAGGAGGTAGTGGACACCTCGACGCTGTTCAAGAACAGGAACGCCAGCAACGTGACTCGAACGCAACCGACAGTGCTGCCTGGGCTGGTCTGGACAAACATTACAGCCTTCTTAATTAGACAAGGACCCAGACGGTTCATGTATCAGCTCGATGAGCTAGAATGCTATAGAACTAAGTTTAATCTGTTGAGTCCGTGCCTGTGGAACAAATATTACATGTGCAACGGCCAAAATTACATTGCTTTGGCGCTGAGAGAGTATTGGACACTTTCCTGGGTCCGTCTGAGTGCAGTGCGTACGGAAATCGAAACCTGGCTGAATGACTCGTTCCCATGGACTTATGTAATCAATAAACAAGTATACTTCAAGGGAGATTTCCCAGAGGGGGCTGTCCGCTCCCCTGCTGGGTTGAAAGGACCATACGTGGCTGACATGCGTGTACAGCTTCTTCCAACTCCAGATGATTTGCTGAATGCTCCAAAAGATCATTTTGCAAAAATTGACAAGTGTGTAGCCAAACGAATTTTTGATAGCCTTAACGACACTGATTGGGTGAAGACTTTGTCCTCTCCGCGATGCGACCTTTGGCAAACCAGTAACACCTTTTACTCCACCTGGAAATATCATTGCCCCAATCCTAATACCTTCCCTACAGCCAAGTTGGTTCTCCGAGCTTGGTGGGAGGACTACTACCGTGCGTGGGATTGGGAATGGTGGGGACTCCAACAAGAAGAACTGCAAGCCTGGGTTATACCTTGCCTCACCGAGTCCGACAACTATTGGATCAAATACCAGTACATTGCCACAGTCTATTCCAAAGACCGGGTGATTTGGCCGGGGATTTTTTGGAGACCCGACAACTACGTCGTCCCACGGCCTTGGCGCATGATGTGCACGCGTAACAACGTGGAGTGCATTATTGGGCTAGCCAGGGAATCCTGTCACCAGCTTCGAGGTTGGGGTGAGTACTGCAAGGAACACTATGCAGACGAGTATGCAACCCATGCATCAGAGGTTACGTGGAGGAAAATTCAGGGCAAATGGCGGAGAGCACTCGTGAGCGGAAGAACCTGCACGGATGCAATTCTAGGATATCACCTCCAGAAGCGCAGAAGTATCCTCGACCTCCCAGTTCCTTTTATCCCTGACACCCTCATCGCCCTAGCTGAAGGACATGCTTTCCGGCAGAGTCTGTGTGATGGGGTGGTGGATCATGGATTTGACTGGGTGGGACCTAACCTTCTTTATTCTAACCTTACATGTAATACCTCTAGGGAGATGTGGCAAAAGTGTGGGACAGGCCTACAACAACATGACTGTCGCTGGTATGAAACCTTGGGCTCCACTTTAACAACCACCGTAACAACCGTAGTGGAGGAGGTCACGAGCGTGGTGGGTGGGGGCCTTGCCATTGTTGAGCACTGGTTGCTCAACGCTCTGAGCATGTTGTGGCCATATTTGTTGGGCCTCCTAGGCGTAGCCCTAGCCTTAATGGTAGGCAAGGTTGTCCTAGAGGTGTGGCTAAAAGCACTTTGTCGTTGCAAGGGGAGGGATCACAAGCCCCTCCCCCCAAAGGAGGAGCCTGACTCTACATAAAGGAGAGCTGCTGTGTGCCGACGAGCCGGTCATCGTTCGTCAGAGCTGCTGTCAAGAAGGAATCCAAATCAAGAATTTACCAGGGGGACATCATGTCATCCAACTCAACGACCAACTCCTCTTCCACCAATCCGACCTTTGAGCCAATTCAAGTGAGTACCTTTGAGCAGGTCGGGTTCATCCTAGCCTGGGTAGTCTACTGCCACACCGGGTCTTGGACTACCGGGCAACCCTTAAGAGTGGTTGTCGCGCTCCAGGGGTATGCAAAGCTCCTTCTACGACCCATTCTTCTGCGAAGATGGGACCATGCCCCCTCCCTTTTTGCCCGTTATCTGATGGGACGGACCCGCATCAACTGGCGCAGAGGAGCTGTGGCCTGTCTTTGGCTTACCATCGACACGACGGCCTTAATAATGGAGCTGGTCTGTGGAGGAACCCACGCCAACCGTGCTGCACCACTGAAAATTCTCACTGCCATCGTTGAGGGTCTTCTGGCGACGTCTATTCTCATCTACCTGGCATACCAGGCTTTCTCCATCAGGGGTCAAGGCAAACGTCGTTGGCTCCGAAGATGGGCGATCTTAGCCCTCTGGGTAACAGGGTGGGGAGTTTTGGTGACCCTCTATTGGATGAAGAAGACGTCCACACTGCCCATCATAGTGTGGCTAATGACCCATGCGGCAATATTTCATGATTCATCGTATGTGCAGAATCAGGAATCGCAAGTATCCGACAATGTTTCCGCTGTGATAAATTCCCCATGGCTCGCAGCTCAGAGAGGCACACGAGTTTAAATCAGTTCCCTTTTTATGCTCCTGCTATCGCTATTTACTCCTTTTCCCCATTATGAGTAAAGCTAATCGATAACTACTAATCACAAAGTTACCTAGGTTGCTGTTTCTCTTCAGGCACCGATCTGCTGCGTGGGATGTGGAACGACCGCAGAATCCTCTGGATTCATATGGGTTGCATCGTCTACCCGTTGGTGTCACGACTGCGTACACCTTGAAAATGTAACGGCAATCCTCTGTCTACAGGGACGGGAGGACCTGCCTTACATTGCGGCTTCTA
>NW_006800750.1:34800-36384 GCF_000485575.1 Poecilia formosa | reverse complement strand
AATTAACGAAGCTTCGAGGCAGGTAAATTTTCCTCGAGGAATTTTAGTAATCGAGGTACTCGAATCATTCGAGGAATCGTTTCAGCCCTAACTGACACAAATGTGATCAGGCTTTCTCTGTTGTTGCTCCTATTCCAGAGCAGAGCTCAGTACAGTCTGGGTCATTTTAAAACGCTTCTTAAAACTTATTTTCATTCATTAGCATTTAATTGAGACCTGATATGCTAACTTTTCTGTTGTGATGTTTTAGTTTTATTTTCTCTTTCGTCAGTTTATTCTATTGTGTTATTGTTTTTGTACAACACTTTGGTACCCACACTTTTGACTCTGATTTTTTTCAATAAATGGTTTAAAAAAATAATTAATATCTTCTGATATTGACACTGGAAGACAATAACTAATTAAAAGAGGCGCCAGGTTGAAATTAAAAGGCCTTCATGACAAACCCTTAATGACATTACTGCAGTCAGAGGCCTGAATCTTATTAAGAGTGGTCCAATCACTGGACTGACAGTTCCTCTTAAGTATGATGTTAAATGACCTTTTTCAGTTATGAAGGCCACTCACTGCTGCACAGCAGACCTGATTATCGAACACTCTGAACATGACAGTCAGAGCAGCTACGTCCTACAGGTGCAGATGTGAAGACTCTGATAAGAATCAATACAAACTATTTAAACCAAAAGGGAAAAAATATGTCTGTAGATAAAAGTTACGACGCTTACTTTAAATTTAAAGATTACTTCTGCAGCTTCACATGGACCACATTCTGACCAATGGGAGTTGCTTGCTTGCACTTACTGCAGCACTTGGCACAGCGACCCTTGTCACTCTCCGGCAGGTCCAGGATCCGGCTGCGCTCACTGACCAACCGCTTCTGCCCACTCTCCCTCTGCTGGGCTGCCTCCTCTTTGGCGTACTCCCCGAGTTCCTGGGTATAACGCCCATACATCTACAGAGGAGAAAAGTGACACATTTAGCCCTGAGATGAATGGATATATCCATCAGTATAAAGTCCAGAATGCAAAAAATCTAGAGTGTGTCCCTTTAAGTGCGTTGGCCCAACCACAGATTGCATGAAATGGAATGAATCAATCAAGTCCAAAAAGTCTTTCACCAGAGGTTTATCTGGGCAGCATACATGTAAAATTACCTATAATTAAAATATGACCATACTCTAAAGTAATCCATGCCATAAGTTCAGAGAATTCATGAATAAAGTCCTTGTTGAAATTTGGCGGATGGTACAACACCACACACAGAATTGGTTCAGTTAAAATACATACATTACTCTCACTGTGCGCTTCCCTCATTTTGAGTGTTTTTTTCTGCTTGACTCATAAAATTCGGCACCATCTTACAGACTTCAGACAGGGCAAACTTCAACATTTACTCTGCCATTTACACTGGCCAGAAGAAACCCAGTTTTACCAACTATTCCTCCGAAACACAAATTGTCATTAGAACGGGACAAGAGAATTGATTTTCCTCTTGGCCACCCATAACAAAGTTCTAAATTTTTTCAAGGAGTTCACAAAGGCTCACATTAGAGCCTAGAAAGCCAAATAGCAAGTTTTATCAAAC
>NW_006800750.1:32075-33905 GCF_000485575.1 Poecilia formosa | reverse complement strand
TTACTGCCCAGCAAAATAAACTGGTTGGATAACTTGAGGGAATACACAAATTTGTGCATCCACCCACATAAACACAAACACACACACAGAGCTCATCTGCTGCACCTTGTAACAGTGTCTGCAGTACACACAATTACAACTCTATTTTTAGACACACTCTCACACAAACCTGCATATACCTGCTCGGGGTTTATGAGAACAATGAAGTCAGACAGGTCACGATAGTATAATTAGGGTCAATGATTACAACAGGTTGGTCGAGAAAGACAGGAATTCATGCCTTAAAACTATCAATGGAAACAAGGAATGGAGAATATTTTGGGAAAACAAAGGCAGTTCAGCTTATGGATCACCACCTAGTGAAAACTGAAATCAAACTGAGAATTCAGCCAACTTGAAGAAAGGTTGAGAAAGTCCTGCCCATATCAAGTATTCTTGGTATTTGTAAAGGCTCACCACATGTGCCACTAAGGCCAATGAAGTTCCAGCAAAAATCAGCACAAATACAGGCTTTAACTTAAGCAAGGGATCAGAGGTCAAATGTGCATGATCACACTTGATACTTCATAAGAAAAATATTGCTTAACCATACAGAAACACTGATACTTCCATACAGGAGACATGTCTAGGTTTCTGTTCCTAATCCCTAATGGGTTCAAGTAATCGCCTGGTGCTTTACATGCCAAGTAGTGCCTAAGCTCATTTCTCATTTCACAGATGAACATGTATTTAGAGCTTTAACATGTTAAAGCTCTAAATAATAAATAAATAAATAAATAAATAAATAAAGACTGAACACGTCTTCAGTAAGACTGAACACTGCCAATGCCTTTAAAGAGCCACAGATTTTATTGTGTGAACATGCACTTATGTCATCTTCAATCAGTCACTGACTACAGTCTGACCCATTTTGACATGTTTTTCTCCATGCCTCTTGCCGGCCCAAGCCTCCATGGGGCCCTAAGCAAAATTTGGTTTTGGGGCCCTCTAGTTCAACTAACAATGTGGACTGGCTGCAATTAGCAGTCTGATCATTAGATCATTCACACACCTGCTATAAACGTATTGCATCTCTGGCTGTTTGCATTGTATACATGTATAATATAGGATACATTTATTGGCCAACTGATTTATTGACCAGTTAATTTCTGGGTGCCGATTTCCTTAATTTTGGGGATGCGGACCGGTGCTGGACTGATTCTGAACCTTCAAATGATTTTAACATAAGTTTCACATAACTTAGAAGTTGATGTAAAAATAATGTTTGTTTTAGCCACAAAATGATTATGCTCAGCAGCAAACAACATATCTCCAACTACAGCATAGAGCAGCTCATCGATGTAGCAGCTATGTAGCCTGACGTAAAAAACATTTTGCTAAACGATGTTAAACATTGAGAAATTTTAATTATTGTTATCAAACGTTATCAAATACAGCGTTTTGAAGCTAAAAATACCTCAAAAATATACAGAGTCAAGCAGGAGAATCAACTAATTTCAAGTTAAAACTCAGTTTCACACAAACACAAAGACCCTAGCAAAATGTTTGGCTGTTGAACTGGACCGTTCCACGTCGCTATCAAGCTAATTTTCTATTAGCAGCTTTACTAATCTTTACATTACATTACCAGGACACATTAAAACAAACCTTTATCTTGGCTTTTTTCTATTCTTCCTCCTATCTCTCCCTGAAGGATAAGTCCTTTTTTGAGACATTGTTTTACTTACTTAACGTCTACCGGAGTTAGACGTTGGACGTTTGGATGCGCTCTGCACGTGGCACAGCAGCTCATGATACCGGCGAAGCGTGCGGTACCTTCCGCGGACACCA
>NW_006800750.1:29624-31320 GCF_000485575.1 Poecilia formosa | reverse complement strand
TCAGTGTCCTCATTATGTGGGCAACAGAGAGCACGGAAGACAAATGGTAAACAGAAGGGGCATCGCTGGTGTAGAGGTAGAGAGAGCACCCCTCATATATAAAGGTTATTGCCAGGATACGATCTCAAGGTCGATTCCTGACCTTGAGACCTTTACAACTTGTCTTCCCAACTTCTCTCTCAGCCCTGGGGGTCAACTGGGGGTCTTTCCAGTTTCCATTTGGAAACTGGATGAAATATGCATGAAGAGCACAAGTGATCTGAAGGCACGCACGTGCACAGCTGGCTGCAGTCCATCTATGAAAGCCTAAATGACCGCTTGACTTAATATGAAGGACAGTTGTGGTAGAATGGAGGTGAAGTCATTAGGTCTCCACCTTCCTCACCTAGAAACAACCACTGACTCACAAAAAGGCATGATTACCCCTTAAACTTTGACTGTTTAATTTTAAACTCAAACTTCAATGTATGGAATCAAAAACCCTGTTTCCCAATTTAATCAGAGAGTATATCCAGCTTTTCTGTGAACACCTCAGAGGCTTGATAGATGACTTTGGAGAAAAGTATCCTAATGATAACCAAAAACCCAGCACATCAGGCAGCGGCGGTGGACAACTTGAAGAACTTAATCCTGAGCACCTTTAAAAATGAAGAAGACAGCAGCATCATTCATTCATTGATTCATTCATTTCTTCTGGAACTCTGGTTGGAAGATGGTTGGAGTTAAACACCTAAAAACACTTTAAGGACACTTGGTAGAAACTGCAAACGACACCTCCAGCACGATAATGACCCAAAAGGTCTAGACATACTAGCTCTGGACTGGCAGCTGAGTATGTGCTCTTATTAACCCTATTTTTAGCTCAGGTGCAAAGATCAGAGATAGGGATATGGACAGGTATATTTGTGCATGTTGTTCAGTTTGTGCAGGGTATCCATAGTGTGCCCTTCCATGTTGTGTGTACAGTATGTGTGTGTGTGTGTATGTGCGTGCGTGCATGCGTGCGTGCGTGCGTGCATGCGTGCGTGCGTGTGCATCTGTGGGAGGACTAATGTGCTGCGGTTAGAGTGACGAGAGGGGTTCAAAGGCACCCAGTCATTCTCCAGGGATGAAGAATCTTGCGGAATTTGTTTGCAGGAAGAGGAAAAGCAACAACAAGGATAGACCAAATGCACAAATGCTATATTTGTCAGAGAAAATATTTTGGGCAGAAGAAAAATAAAAAAGGCATACAGAAGCTGTAAAAAAGATTCTTTGGAAAAACAAAGAATCGTTCACAAGAAGGTATGAAATAGAGATAACATCCCTTTAGTAATGTAAGGTGAGAATTAAGTTAAGACCTTTAAAGTAATAATTGAATCTGTGACAGCTGACAAGTTAAGGGAATTCAGTGGAAAGTCTTTCTGGAAAGAAGTTTTACAAGTTCTTGGAGCTGTTGGATATAAAGACTTCTTGATACACAGGAGGTAAAACACATAAGTCATCTGTCTACTATCATCAGGATCTGACTCATCATGGAAAACGTGGTTTTTATTTGTTCAGACAGGGGAACGTTACACAGTGTGCACTTTGCAATATTTGAATTGTAGTTAGCACAGGATCTATGAAACTTTACCTCCCATTTCCTCAACTGTCAGTCCACCTTCTGTCCAGACTCCCTGACAGAAATTAGTGGGGTGGATTACACTTAAACCTC
>NW_006800750.1:5577-28508 GCF_000485575.1 Poecilia formosa | reverse complement strand
CTCTGAGTTTTCTATAATTAATAGAAACATCAGCATCATATAGTGCTGCACAGTCTTGAACACCACTAGCCCTTTATGGCTACTGCTAGAGGGTTTATCCCTCGCGCGCAGCCCACACCCACCTATTGGGTGTGAACTTCTCGGTCTGTATAAATAACAATCAGACCGGACAAACGGCTCCCTCTTTTTCTTCAGCGTAAGATAGTATAATAGAAAATTTCATCTTTAGCCTTATTTCATCTGTCATGGAATTGATGATACTTTTTACCATTTATTTACTGATTATATCTGCTGTGTTTTTGTATTTGTGCAAGATGTGGTTTCCATTAAAGAAGTTTCCAGATAATAGATGTTTCTGCAGCTGTAATAGTATAAGAGACCTGAAGACATCCTGGGTAAAATGCTTAACCTAACAATTGCCTCAAAGGACTGACATGTGTGAAATGTGGTTTGTACCCTTTTTTGACCCTGCACCCATGAGTAATTGACAAAGAAGAATTAGAAGTTTCTCCTGTTCTCTTTCCTGCCATAAAACATCCCCTCAAGAGGTGAGGGATAGTTCATGAGGTGAGGGTAAGGCTTATCTTGTGGTCCATCTGGGAATAGAGATAAGTTCTGACTTTGGGTGGGTCATTTCCTTCCTGTGACTATATAATGATGTGATGTGTGTTGTACAGTTCACTTCTCCTGACTGCGTTCAGTGAGACAGGTCTTTGAACGCTTTTGCCTTCGAATAAAGAAACTTAAAGACAAAGATTAATCTTTCTCTTATTGTTGAAACAGATTCTCATTCTTTGATGAATGAAATTTCCATAACAATAGCACTGTCTTAAAAGCGAAGATGTTTTCTAGCAGTACCGTCTCTTTGTGCCTGTCCTGTTAGATGGGGTACATCATGTCCTTTGACGGGTAGCGGATCTGCGAGAGATCCCTGGCCCCCCAGCACACCGACCTTGCCCTGAAGCCTCAGCCCTCTTGCCGTTCCTGTGCTCTCCTCCCACTGGAGGAGAGGAGGCGGAGGCTAGCCTTTTTCAAGGATGGCGCTAGGCGGGGCGATGAGCCCAAATATGTTGAAACAAGTTTGTCAGTCTGCTCACTCCTGATTTACAGACTCAGACTTGAGTTTTTAGCATGTAAATGTCACAATGGATCATTCAACTCATGTAATTTTCACATTTTCTTTATATTTTCACTCGAAATAAACTTTTAAAAACATTCTACTGTTTAGCTACCAGATGTGTGCGGGGAAAGCCAGGTGGTACTATCCATCAGTCCTGGTTTCGGAGACCACAGAGAGCCGTGGATAAATATGAAAGTGCCAAAATGCAACAAGTGAAACTCACCAAAGTTTGTTCATACTGCAGGGCTCGCTGGTCTGAACCGTCCTCCGCCATGGCTCTGCTCCGTATCTCACCCAGTGACTGGTTGGAGGGATTTTTGGCTTGGAAGTGACAAGAAACCTGGTCAGTGACGTCTCTCCACGCACTGGCTAGTTAAAGCATCAGTCTGTCTCAAGTGTCCGTACAGCAGTTCACTAGGTGAACTCTAACTTCACGCTGTGTCTCTGTTATTGTGCTAAAACGCTTCATTTTATAGCTTTAGTTCCCAGCAAAAAACACGTGCGAGGCGGGACTTGAGTGTGGAGTAAAGCCCAGCCTCCTTCCATTTGACAGTGCAAATTGTTCCTGCAAAGCCTGTGCTAAGAGTCAAGTCTTTTTCCAGTACCTTAAAAGTATTAAGGTATCAATGTCATTTATTCAGCAACCTCAGAATTGGTCTCCTTTTTCCTGACAAAAACAATCCTGAGTGAAACCATCAGGATTCTACAGAACATAGAGAAAATCTTATTAAGGCAAAAATAATGGTAAAGGATATCAGTAGTGATATGCCTATTTTCTCCTTTCTCTTTCTTTGATCTCTTTTAGTACATAGTGTTCTTTGCCAATCAAAAACTCTCCACAAGAGGTACAGGATGCTCTGACCAGTTGCCATCACAGTTTTGCTCTTGTCAAATTCACTTTGAGGACAATATGTTTACTTTTTAAATAATTTTATGATATAAAAATATATATTTATTTTTGTGTCAGAATGGGTTGTATGTAAAATTTTCAGATTAAAAAATCAAATGTACATTTAGTTGAATAATTAATTTGTAAATATAAATTTACCCTAAAGCTTAGAGTGTCTCCCAAAAGGAACATTTCTTTGCAGTATATTCCCAAGAACTGTTCCTCTGGGTACAGAAATAAAACCTTTATTTACTATGTCTGTACAGCTCATACCCATGTGAGTACAATCATTACTCAAAGATTTCTTCTAAGTATAAAATCTGTTTCTAGTGAATCCACTGTAGTTTGGATCAATAAGTGGAAAATTGTTCAAAGTATTTGATGTCAAAAGATCAGATTTTAACGTCAGGTCAGTTGAGCAAAAGATAGCTCTTTCTGCAGTTCAACTTGTGGTTGACTGAATTTGTCTTGAGATGCTTGATATAAAGAAACTGAAGTGTTTGATGTTCTGTGGCAGTGATGTGAAAGAAATATGGGAAAATCTATTCATAGCTGTCAACAGGGGATTCACCTTAACACAGAACAAAAGCACGCAGGTTTTATAGATTGTTAAAAAATGTGTGTGTTATTGTGTTAATGATTAGACTGATTGCTTTGTGCACTGCATGTTTGAAAGTGACAGCGTTTGTGGCTTAAAGTCCTTAAGAAATCAATCATGTGATGTTTAAATGCTTGCATGCCACAAGTTCACCAACATGTGGTCAAATAATTTCAAGAAAGTTGATCTTATTGAGATTTTACATCTGGCCTTAACTGGAAAATGTAATATTGCTTTTATCAAATAAAAATCTTTTTGTATGGATAATGTTGCTGTTGTGGTTGTTGTTTTTATGTTTTTAGATTTAGTTGCTGAACTTTGAACCCAGGTAATCAATGGGTAATGACACTGAGACGGTAAGCAACCTCTGTAATGTCAGAAAATCTGTACAGTGTTATACTAGGCATTTCATTGGAATAACAAACCTTCTCTGTTAGAGCAGCTGTTTCAAGGTTAAACAAGGATTCCAAGAATCTACTAATTTACAGTGGAAAATGGCTGGAGGTATGAGAAAAACACAAATACTCAGCCTTTGTTATTGATGGTCAGTTTCCATCAGTAACTGATGGAAAATGGCCAACAAGCCATTTTCCATCAGTTACTCAGATCGGGGTCATGGTGGCTACATGGAAAACTGATTTCAGTCATTTTTTTAAAATTCTGACCATTGTTTTAAAATGACCAAAAAAATAAAACAGAAGGTGGCCACCAAGCACCAGGCACCTTCTCTGACGTTAAAAGAAGCACTCAGACCACTTGAACTTTTATTTTGTGATGTTACAACCTTAAACCTAATGTATTTCATTGGTATTGTAGGTCAGATACCAACAATAAAATGTGCACAATTGAAAAGTGGACAAAGCTGCAGAACAACTGAACAAGTCTTCTGTGTTGGGATCTTGGGTTGTTTTGAGTTGTTTTGTAGTTTGATTTGATTCTAATTTAATTGCTATTCTGTGTTAGTTTCTTATTTTGTTCCTGTTTGTCTTTAGTTCAGTCCTTTTTCAGTGGTTTTAGTTTATTATGTTTATTTGTTTTATCTAGTTATTCTTAGTTACTCTACTTTAATTATGTTTCCTGTATTTAGTTTTGTTGTACTGTTGGATTAATTTCCTAGTCCCCTGTGCCACTTTCTCTCTCTCTCTCTCTCTCTCTCTCTCTCTCCTCAGTCTGCCTTCTGCTCTCTCTCCTCACACCTGCAATCAGTCAATCAGCCCTGGTCCATTTTTCCAGCATTCTCTAACTGATTGATGGTTAAAAAGTTGAATTTAGGAACCGAAAAAGAGGAAGACAAAGATAAAGAAATAAAACTATCTTGGACATCTGGAAGTCGGCGTCGAGGAAATGCTTAAGATGATATCGGGAAATCCTGTGGATTGGTGAAAGAACTTTGGGCAAAGATTATGGCGGGTAGACACAGCTGTGCTGTGAATGGACCAGAGTGGGAAAATAGTATAGATAATGAGTGATAGGGATGAATAAAGTTTCTGTCTATCTATCTATCTATCTATCTATCTATCTATCTATCTATCTATCTATCTATCTATCTATCTATCTATCTATCTATCTATCTATCAGTGAAACATCGAGTAGTGAAAGGATGAGCCCAAAAATAGGAAATTATTCAGCGACCGCAGGTGTAGGAAAGAGGGGAATATTGGTGAAAAACTGGGTTGAGTCTGAAGAAATGGAGGGGGAAATAAGGGAGTTCAAAGTAATTGTTAGAGTTAACGAGGAGAAAGCATTGCAAACACTCAGTCCAGTTAAACTATCCATGGTTCTGAAGAATCAAGTGGGGGACATTACTAATGCAAAAGTTCTAAGAGATGGAAACTTAACGATAATTTGTAATACAGAAGAACAAAAAGACAGAGCATGTAGGATGAAAGAAGTAGGAAAGTATAAAGTGACAAGCGTGAGTCTGGTACAAGAAGGAAGTAAATGGAGGAAGGGAGTGATTTGGGGTATCCCGATTGAGGTTTCAATTGAGGAAATAAAATCAAATCTCAGAGGAGGAAAAGTTAAAGATGTAAGAAGACTTCAGACCTTTAAAAATGTAGAGAAAATGAACAGTGAAAGTGTTTTCATAGAGTTTGATGAAGAAAGACTTCCAGAGAGAGTCTATTTAGGATATTTGACCTACAATGTAAGAGAGTATGTCCCACGACCGATTAGATGCTTTAAATGTCAAAAATGTGGCCATACAGCGCAGACATGTAAAGGAAAGAGAAGATGTGAATGATGTGGAGAGGATCATGAATATGAACAGTGCAATAAGAGCAAGCAGCCAAAACGTTGTAATTGTGGTGGCAGCCACAGTGTGTCATATGGGGGTTGTGAAGTTATAAAGAGCGAGGTGCAGGTTCAACAAGTCAGAATACGCAACAAACTATCCTATGCAGAGGTAAAGCAAAGAACAGATATTATCTTGTATATCATCTTGTATAACCCTATTGAATACAGGATGAACTCTGTATTCATCCTGCTGACAGGATGAATACAGAGTTAAACCAAACAAAATAAAATAAAGTGTACGTGAATTTAAAAAAGCTAGTGATATTTATTGCAGGGGTTATAAATGCAACAATGGAAATTAAGTCAAAAACAGAAAGAATTCAAGTAATAGTGAAAAGCGGCAGCAAATCATCTTAACATTAATGAATTAACATGGGAGGAAGTGAGGGATGACCTCAGTGCTCAGGCCAGTCAGGAGGAGATAGTTATACTATGGTCTTGATTCCTCAATGGAATGCAAAAAGTTTAAAATCAAATGGACAGGAATTAAAGCATTTTATTGATAAATTAGAAGAAGCTCCAGAGGTTATTTGGAGCTTTTTGCTCAGAACGGCGCATTACAAGAAACTTGTTTAAAACCCCAATTAGACTTTAGAATCTTAAATTATTCTACTATTAGATTTGATCGGATTGAAGGTAATGGTGGGGGATGTGGAGGGGTTGCCGTTTAGAGTAGTTAAGAGAGGAAAAGATGAGTTTGTAAATGAGGAGATTTGGATAAATTTGGATAAAAAGATCCATTTATTATAATAGATTATTACAATCCATGTGAAAGATTAGAGCTGGATAAAATAAAAGAAATTCAGGGACAAAATAGAAATAAAGTTATTTGGTGTGTAGATTTGAATGCCCATAGCAATTTATGGGTATGGCATGGGAACTGATACAAATGGAGATATAATAGAACAGCTGTTGGAAGAAGATAATCAATTAGTGTGTATGAATGATGGGAGGGGAACAAGAATAGATATGCACATGGACGGTGCCAGGAATCTTGGGCCCCATGACAAAAAATTAAATTGGGCCCCCCACTGCGCAACTACTGTTACAGTTTCTTCAGTTTATCTCCACATTTGTTTAAGTTGTCACAATGTTGTGACCGTTTGCTATGAGACAGATAATCTGTGAAAAAAATCAATCTCCTTCACCTCCTCCCTGAACTACTATTGTTAGCTAAAGTAATGCGCCGTTCTGAGCAAAAACAACCAATCAGAACCAGGAGGAGGGTCTTAGTGTTGTTAATCAACCTCATTCACTCACTGCTAAATGTGCTAATGGTGGAGAAACAACTTATTGTGACAGGAAAACTGTTTATCTGCTGTCATTGGTAGCTATGTTAACTAAACTGAGCATTCACAGTTTGAATCTGCATAGCTAAGATACCACAGACCGAGGGGGAGGGAGGAGCAGCCACATGAGATTGTGATTGACAGCACTAAAACCCACTTCCTGCCTCTAATTGGTTGTTTCTAGATAGCACTGTGAGAAGATAGAGGAAATATTTTTTTTTCACAAATGATCTCTCATGCCATAATGTCACAACACAATGACAGTTTCAACAAATATACTTTTATTTTTAAAAAAAAAAATTAATAAAAGTTACACACTGCAGCTTTAATTTCACTTAAGAGAGGACGGGTCAGGAGGGACTGGCAATTTATAACTGTAATTTAGATGCAAGCCAAGGTAAAACTGTGGAGTGGCTGCAGTCCAGACAGGAGGCTGTTTTTTATTATTATTTTATAAAGATTGTTCGAATTTCTCAGCAACAAATAGTGTTTTTGTTGTGTAACTAAAAAGAGCAAAGACCCGGAGAAATCTCTATGGATTCCCTGGAATGATGCTAACTAGCTTGTTATTGAACACAGTGTTGCTCACCTTTTTCACTGGGACGGGGGAAGGAAGAGGGTTTATGCTGGTATGGTGGTTAGAGCTGTTGCTGACTGACTCATCTGTTCTTAAGCGTGGTAAAAGGTACAGGGACAAGTTAAATATATGAATAGCTTGGTATTTCTTTTTCTTAATTAATTAAATACTATGGAGGCAAACATTAGTCTGTAGCTAAGCTAACTATGCTGAATGGTTGATAATCTCACAGTCTACTCACCTCTCTTGGAGAAAAACTGTGTTACAAATTCATACTCGTCTTTTTCTCTCTCTTATCTCCCTATTTTTTGTTAAAACTTCATTATTTTTCTAGGCAGCATAGCAACCGCCACAGTCGTTCTTGTCTTGTACTAACCGTTAAGTACGTCAAGCAGGAACGAACCATTTCAGGCAGATCCAGAGGGGGGTTTAGTACAAATATGGATGTCTGCTTTTTGGTCTGGGAGGGGTAACATTTAATTTTTATTGCTAAAAACAATTTTATAAAACAGAATAACAGTAATTGACAGGGCCCCGATTTTTTTTTCATTTCTGTAAAAAAAAAAAATAAATAAATAAATATGTTTTTGTGTGTGTGTGGAGGGCCCCATGTCGTCAAGGGCCCTTAGAATTGTCATAACTTTTCCCCCCTATACCGCGCCCCTGGGTGGCAGAGTAGAAGATATGACTGCAGATAAATATTTTCCATGTTGGTGACTAAACAGGGTTTACTGTATGCAAAACAGAAAAATACCTTCATTTCTATGTCTTTCTGTTCAGACACAAAGCTGAACTGACAGAACAAACACATCTGGAGGTGTCAGCTCCATCTGATTCACATGGATGATTTGCTGCTGGCTGTCTCTGTGTAGCTTCTGCACTCACTTCTGTGAGGACAGATGAACAGCTGGGTGCTCCTCTAGCAAGTCATGATAATAAGGAAATAAAAACGATAATGTGCCACTTGCTGCAGCGCTCCATGTGACACTTCAACAGAACACAGTGTGAGGATGTTAGAGTCTTGCTGTCGGTTCACTATTGTTGGCTGACTGTTAATTATGTCATTATACTGCAGTTACCAGTGATTATGCAGAGTGGGTTTAAAAAGCCTCTGAAAGGAAGTGTTTCACGTTTTATGATTTCTCATTTTCAGTATTTTTAATCTTGTACAAAGATGCTTTTTGTTTTTCTTCTAAATAGATANGAAAACTGTTTATCTGCTGTCATTGGTAGCTATGTTAACTAAACTGAGCATTCACAGTTTGAATCTGCATAGCTAAGATACCACAGAGCGAGGGGGAGGGAGGATGAGCAGCCACATGAGATTGTGATTGACAGCACTAAAACCCACTTCCTGCCTCTAATTGGTTGTTTCTAGATAGCACTGTGAGAAGACAGAGGAAATAATTTTTTTCACAAATGATCTCTCATGCCATAATGTCACAACACAATGACAGTTTCAACAAATATACTTTTATAAAAAAACTTTTTTTTTTTATAAAAGTTACACACTGCAGGTCAGGAGGGACGTGGCAACATATAACTGTAATTTAGATGCAAGCCAAGGTAAAACTGCGGAGTGGCTGCAGTCCAGACAGGAGGCTGTTTTTTTATTATTATTTTATAAAGATTGTTTGAATTTCTCAGCAACAAATAGTATTTTTGTTGTGTAACTAAAAAGAGCAAAGACCCGGAGAAATCTCTATGGATTCCCTGGAATGATGCTAACTAGCTTGTTATTGAACACAGTGTTGCTCACCTTTTTCACTGGGACAGGGGAAGGAAGAGGGTTTATGCTGGTATGGTGGTTAGAGCTGTTGCTGACTGACTCATCTGTTCTTAAGTGTGGTAAAAGGTACAGGGACAAGTTAAATATATGAATAGCTTGGTATTTCTTTTTCTTAATTAATTAAATACTATGGAGGCAAACAGTAGTCTGTAGCTAAGCTAACTATGCTGAATGGTTGATAATCTCACAGTCTACTCACCTCTCTTGGAGAAAAACTGTGTTACAAATTCATACTCGTCTTTTTCTCTCTCTTATCTCCCTATTTTTTGTTAAAACTTCATTATTGTTCTAGGCAGCATAGCAACCCCCACAGTCGTTCTTGTCTTGTACTAACCGTTAAGTACGTCAAGCAGGAACGAACCATTTCAGGCAGATCCAGAGGGGGGTTTAGTACAAATATGGATATCTGCTTTTTGGTCTGGGAGGGGTAACATTTAATTTTTATTGCTAAAAACAATTTTATAAAACACAATAACAGTAATTGACAGGGCCCCGATTTTTTTTTTCATTTCTGTAAAAAAAAATATTTTTTTTTTTATTTGTGTGTGTGTGTGTGTGTGTGGAGGGCCCCATGTCGTCAAGGGCCCTTAGAATTGTCATAACTTTTCCCCCCTACACCGCGCCCCTGGGTGGCAGAGTAGAAGATATGACTGCAGATAAATATGTTCCATGTTGGTGACTAAACAGGGTTTACTGTATGCAAAACAGAAAAATACCTTAATTTCTATGTCTTTCTGTTCAGACACAAAGCTGAACTGACGGAACAAACACATCTGGAGGTGTCAGCTCCATCTGATTCACATGGATGATTTGCTGCTGGCTGTCTCTGTGTAGCTTCTGCACTCACTTCTGTGAGGACAGATGAACAGCTGGGTGCTCCTCTAGCAAGTCATGATAATAAGGAAATAAAAACGATAATGTGCCACTTGCTGCAGCGCTCCATGTGACACTTCAACAGAACACAGTGTGAGGATGTTAGAGTCTTGCTGTTGGTTCACTATTGTTGGCTGACTGTTAATTATGTCATTATACTGCAGTTACCAGTG
Organism: Poecilia formosa; assembly: GCF_000485575.1. Classification (NCBI taxonomy): domain Eukaryota; kingdom Metazoa; phylum Chordata; class Actinopteri; order Cyprinodontiformes; family Poeciliidae; genus Poecilia; species Poecilia formosa. The sequence goes on along the minus strand of NW_006800750.1, from coordinate 18,905 downwards.
ATTATGCAGAGTGGGTTTAAAAAGCCTCTGAAAGGAAGTGTTTCACGTTTTATGATTTCTCATTTTCAGTATTTTTAATCTTGTACAAAGATGCTTTTTGTTTTTCTTCTAAATAGATACTGAATTTGTTAATTAGCTGTTTGTGTTTGATATTTCACTGGTTATAGTGAAATATAACCAGGCAGATGCAGAGGGGGGTTATATTTTTCTTAATTATTTATTAAGAAAAAATAATTCTTAATTATTTTTTCTTAATTTCTTAAGAAATACCTGAAAACAATAAAACGTCCTCTCACTACACAGACTAACTCTAGATCAGCTTTTCTACATGTTTTAGATACGTCTTTGTTCCAGAACACCTGATTCAAATGACTTCATGACTTTTTCCTTTCTTCTTCGTTTCCTTTAAGTTTTGTCCTATAGATATTTCTGCACTTTTTCCCTACAAACCTGCCTACTGCTTCAGCATTTTATTCCCTTGAGTCATTAAAGTTTGTGCCATACACTTTCTATTTTCAAATGATGGATTAAACAAAAAAGATTAAAAATGGATGGATTAAAAAGTTTTAAACTTTTTCACAGCTTTCTCCCCGGCCTGTCTGCTGTGTTCTTTAGTCTTCATCATGTTTGTTTACTAATGTTCTCTAACAAACCTCTGAGGCATTTTACAGAGCAGCTCCATTTATACAGAGGATGAATTAGACCCAAGTGGACTCTATTTACTATCAGGTTGATTTCTGAAGCTAATTGGTCCCACAAGATGTTGTTCAGGGGTAATAATAAAAGTCAAAACACAAATGTGCACCTCACTTTTAAGATGTATAAAAATATTACCTTGTGTCAGTCTGCAACTTAAAATCCCAGGTTTTTGGTTGAAAGATAAGAAAATGGGGGAAAAAAAATTAAGAACTATGAATACTTTTGCAATTATTTACTTACTGTGGATGTGCATATGTTGCTGCACCAGAGGTGACTGAGTGAAAATCCTTGGTCAGGATTCCTAGCTCCACATGCTAAACTGCTGCCTTATGACTCATGGTTTTGTATTTAAGGAGAATTTCTGACTCCAGCATCAAAGTGACGGACAGTGAGAGTCTTGAGCAACATTCTGCGGAAGGTGAGTGCATTACCTATGATACCTATGATTTTGAGTAAAGTAGAAAGGCTTTAAATAATGTTAGTTCTGATGTAGCAAATCTATTTTGATATAGAAATCAAGCATCATCAGCTCACCATCAGTATCCATGTATTTTGAGTAAAAATAGATATGGAGAACTGTAGTGGTGATTGTTTGCCAAGCCAAACATCCAATAAAAGTTCTGTACACAGGCAAAAGAAGGTTCGATCTCCAAATTTGTTGTTTGTTGTGGATGATTTATTTTCCCATTTCAGCCAGCAATTACAGAGTTCAAACTTTCTTTTATTCTTTCTGCTACCTCTCTTACTCTGGTAAAAACCATAGGTCCCAAACCAAGGGCGTAAATCCCTTCTCATTATTGGGGGGGACCATAAACAGGGAAATTTTTTAAGAGCAATTTTGGGCAGGAGGGGTTGGCAAAGTTACAGTAAAATGTAATGTAAAATGTGGTTTAATATTTTTTTGTGTGTGTTCAAGCTACACCATCAAAAATGTCTAGCAAGTAGCAATGAATAACAAGTGTTTTTCTCAGTAAACAATCTGTTGAGACCCATAGAAGTCAAACTAAGATTCAAATGTTGTTTAGATATGAGTTTGGTTCAGAGTCACTGATCTAATCTCTGCTACACCTTTCCAAAACTGTAAGGCTCTGACTAATAAGTTTTAATAAGTAACTCCACTTAATAAAATTCCTCAGAAATATTGATTTATTGCAGTGGTTCTCAATACAAGTTATGTGTTGTTTAGATTATAACTTAAGTTGCTTTAAACTTTTATTTTTTATTTATTTATTTATTTCATGTCCTGGATGGCTGAGAACCTATAAATATGTAGGAATTGAATATTTGGAAAGTATCATAACTTAAACTTAAAGGTCAGCACCAGAGTTTTCTAGAAAAATNTCCATTTATACAGAGGATGAATTAGACCCAAGTGGACTCTATTTACTATCAGGTTGATTTCTGAAGCTAATTGGTCCCACAAGATGTTGTTCAGGGGTAATAATAAAAGTCAAAACACAAATGTACACCTCACTTTTAAGATGTATAAAAATATTACCTTGTGTCAGTCTGCAACTTAAAATCCCAGGTTTTTGGTTGAAATATAAGAAAATGGGGAAAAAAATTAAGAACTATGAATACTTTTTCAATTATTTACTTACTGTGGATGTGCATGTGTTGCTGCATCAGAGGTGACTGAGTGAAAATCCTTGGTCAGGATTCCTAGTTCCACATGCTAAACTGTTGCCTTATGACTCATGGTTTTGTATTTAAGGAGAATTTCTGACTCCAGCATCAAAGTGACGGTCAGTGAGAGTCTTGAGCAACATTCTGCGGAAGGTGAGTGCATTACCTATGATAGAAATAAGGTTTTGAGTAAAGTAGGAAGGCTTTAAATAATGTCAGTTCTGATGTAGCAAATCTATTTTGATATAGAAATCAAACATCATCACCTCACCATCAGTATCCATGTATTTTGAGTAAAAATAGATATGGAGAACTGTACTGGTGATTGTTTGCCAAGCCAAACATCCAATAAAAGTTCTGTACACAGGCAAAAGAAGGTTCGATGTCCAAATTTGTTGTTTGTTGTGGATGATTTATTTTCCCATTTCAGCCAGCAATTACAGAGTTCAAACTTTCTTTTGTTCTTTCTGCTACCTCTCTTACTCTAGTAAAAACCATAGGTCCCAAACCAAGGGCGTAAATCCCTTCTCATTATTGGATGGGACCATAAACAGGGAAATTTTTTAAGAGCAAATTTGGGGGGGGGGTTGGCAAAGTTACAGTAAAATGTAATGTAAAATGTGGTTTAATATTTTTTTTGTGTGTGTTCAAGCTACACCATCAAAAATGTCTAGCAAGTAGCGATGAATAACAAGTGTTTTTCTCAGTAAACAATCTGTTGAGACCCATAGAAGTCAAACTAAGATTCAAATGTTTAGATATGAGTTTGGTTCAGAGTCACTGATCTAATCTCTGCTACAACTTTACAAAAATGTAAGGCTCTGACTAATAAGTTTTAATAAGTAACTCCACTTAATAAAATTCCTCAGAAATATTAATTTATTGCTGTGGTTCTCAATACAACTTATGTGTTGTTTAGATTATAACTTAAGTTGCTTTAAACTTTTATTTTTTATTTATTTATTTATTTATTTATTTATTTCATGTCCTGGATGGCTGAGAACCTATAAATATGTAGGAATTGAATATTTGGAAAGTATCATAACTTAAACTTAAAGGTCAGCACCAGAGTTTTCTAGAAAAATATTCAGATTTTATTTTGTGGTTTTAAAGGCTCTATGTTGAAGAAGATAAGAAATAAAGGCATGCATACTTTATTTTTGTTTTACTGTCAGCTGCAGTAGTCCCTCTGCTCTCGGCTCCCGTACAGAGCTGTCAGCTAGTGGTAACGCTCAGCCACTCCAGTTTCAAATTCTTCTAATTAAAGTAAGAGTTAGAGAGCTAAATATAATTGAAATATTGGCTACTTTCAAAAGAAAGTAGCCAATACTTTCTGCTACATAGCTTTCATAATTCTATGAAAGCTATGTAGCAGTTTAGCTAGTTTTGATATCCAAGGCATAATGAGGCAGTTTATCATGTTCAGCCAAAGTAATGAAATAACAAACTGTGGACAGATTTTTATTGTCAATTGTCAATTCCTATCAAGCAGTGAAAGTAAATAAAACGTGTTACATGTCTTTTAGAACCATTGTTCTAACAATAGTGGAGGGGAGGACCTAAAAATTAATTCTTATGTTTTATCTTAGATGAATGGCAGATTTACTTTGTTCTTTGTTTCAATTGCCTTTTTCTATTGATATTGTTTAAATACAAGGGTTTCTTTCATGATTTCTTTGGGGGGGACAATTCTAGACTTTTCCAAATTTGGGGGGGGGAGGGGTCCGGACCCCCCTGACCTCTCCGGGTTTTACGCCTATGCCCCAAACCCAAATACCTGCTGGTCCTTTACCAGGACCCTACACTTATAGAAAGTGGACTGACCCACATTTCTTCCTGTCTTACTTAGAAAATAAATAAGAAAAATATTAAACAAAAAATGAATAAAATCAACATTTTAATATACTGCAAATAAACTGTAAGTAATACAAAAAATAGATATTTAAGAATAAACTAACAAAATTTAAATGGATAAAGAAATAAAGAATAAATGGCTCCAACACTCTGGCCCCTAATTGTGAATGCTGTCACAATTACTTTAAAAAGGAAAAGGAGCTATTCCCTCAAACATGTCCTGAATTCCTCAGGGTGATGCTTCCAGTAGCAAAAGAAGTTTGGTCACAGGTCTTTCCAAAACACTGGTCCTTGTTTTGTAATCCTAAAACAAAGACCAGTTTGTTTTGCACAGTCTACAGCACGATGCTGTAGACTGTGCAAAACAAACTGTGCCCTGCAGGCAATGGAGAAGTACAACATAGAGAAGGATATCGCTGCCTATGTTTGAACGGAGTTTGACAAGAAGTACAATCCGACATGGCACTGCATCATTGGCAGGAACTTTGGCAGTTATGTGATGCACGAAACTAAACATTTGATTTACTTTTAAATGAAATGTTGAGATCTGTGGAGAACTTAACAAGCCTTTGGCATCCTGGTTTACACCCAAGACTTTGGTCATCATCCATGATCCCCTTGGAGCTGTAGAGTCTGCAATTAAGACATCTCCAGGAATAAGACATCTTTTCGTTCTTGTCCATTTTTGTCTTTCCTGCATCAGAGGTAAGTACTCAGAAAGTCAACTTTTCCAGAACAGCTCTACCATGTATTACACGTGTTTCCACCTTTTCCTGAGATAAGGATCTTTTTGGTTGAACAGTCCTGGTGGCAAAACTGGTTTGTTTTTCAGCAACAACAAATAGTTGGGAGTGAGTGCCTCAAGATCATCTGAGTCATCTGAAACCTTGGCAAAGGGTCTGTCGTTTAATATGGCTTCAACTTCACAAAAGATTGTTTGAAGTCCTTCATCATCCAAAACTTTTTCTTGAAGAACTGAGACTAAAATACTTCTCATGGAACGAATCAGACGCTCCCAAACTCCACCTTGGTGAGAGGCTGCAGGGATGTTTCATGTTCCATTTGATTCCATCCTGCACAAAAGCATTTTGAATTTTAGCATGGTTCAGTTCAGCCAAATTCTCCTCCAGCTCTCGATTTGCACCAACAAAATTTGTGGCATTATCAGATCTGATGGTGGAAACTGGGCCTCTTCTACAGATGAACCAGCGGACTGCATATATACAGGAATCTGTATCGAGGGTGTATGCAATTTCCAGATGTACTGCACGGATGGTGAAACAAGTGAACAGAACTCCATACCTTTTCAGGGGACTTTGTCCTCTTTTAACACTTACAGGATGAAAGTAATCCACTCCAACGTTTGGGAAAGGAGCTGTGGCTCTCTTTCTTCTGGTAGATCTGCCATCTTTTGTTCAACAAACTTTCCTCTGTTGCGTCTGCAAATAACACCAATAGAGATGATTTTTCTGTCAGCTGAATTAGCATTTACTGTCCAGTATCTTTGTCTTAATTTTGACAGCATATGAGCTCTTTCTTGCAGCAGTTTTTCGCTCAGACAGCAAGAACTGCAGCTGTCAATTCCAACCTGGTGATTGTTGTTTGCTTCATAGGAGCAACTCTTGCTTTTTCTAGAATGAAGGCAACATGTGAGATGTTATTCTTTTCCAAATATGACACTGTTCCATAGCCATCTTGACTTGCGTCAAAGAAATGATGAAGTTGTGCTTTGTCTGGTTTTCTGATGCAGCTTGGTTTGATGCTACGGTCCACTTTAAAACTGGATATCAGCTGGAGATCCTCCAGCCAATCAAGCCACTTCCTAAAGAGAGAATGGGGAATAACTTCATCCCACTTCAAATTTTGTTGACAAAGTTCTTGTAGCAACAGTTTAGCTGGCATATTGAAGGGACCCAGGATTCCCAAAGGATCACACAGTGAGCTAACCACAGACAAAATGCCTCTTCTGGTCTGTGGGCAGTCCTGCACAGATGCTCTGAACTTGAACTCGTCTGTTTCAGTGCTCCACTGTAAACCCAGTACTCTCTCAACTGGAAGTTGATTTGTGTCCAAATCCAGATTCTTAATTTAATTTGCTCTCCTTTCCTCTGGGATTGACATGAGCACTGTGCGACTGTTGCTGACCCATTTTGAAAGCATGAATCCTCCTTTAAAGCAGATATCTGTCAGCCTCTTCACCATGTGCACTGCATCTTCTTCTGTGGGAACAGATTTTAAACAGTCATCCACATAAAAGTTATTTTTGATTGCATCAACCGCTTCAGCTGGAAACTGTTGTGCGTTATCATCAGCAGTTCTTTGCAGAGCATAATTTGCGAAGCTGGGAGAAGACACTGCTCCAAACAAATGAACCAACATCCTGAACTCCTGTGCAGGTTTTGAAGTGTCACCATGATGCCACCACAGGAAATGGAGAAAGCTGACATGTTTTTCAGAGACATGAACTTAGTGAAACATGGAGTCAATGTCAGGCATTAGCGCAACAGGCTCTTTTTTAAATCTGATTAGAACTTCAATCAGAGAGTTTGTGAGGTCAGGTCCCTGTAGAAGCCGACTGTTCAGTGATGCTCCTTTATAAGTTGATCCACAATCAAATACGACTCTCAACTTGCCTTTTGTGGGATGATGCACTCCATGATGATGAGGAATGTACCGCAGTTGTCCACCTTTCTGTAGCTCATCTGCTGGTACAGCTTCAGTGTCTCCTTGTAGCAGCATGTTGTTTACACATGCAGTGAATTCCTTCTTGTACTGAGCATCCTTTTCAAATCTCCTTCTGAGGCTCTGCAGGCACTGCTCTGCAACACAGATGTTTTTGGCAAGCTGGGACTTTCACTCCTGAAAGATGAGACCACTGATCAAGGTCTTTTTGCTGGGGAATATTCAATGTAGAAACTGGCATGGTACTTTGAGTCAAAACATCTGGCAACTCTTTGAAGTCATTTGNAGGCACTGCTCTGCAACACAGATGTTTTTGGCAAGCTGGAACTTTCACTCCTGAATGGTAAGTCAATATGATAACGACTTCCAACAAGTTTTGTTGAGTTATTAACAATGATCATGAAATGCAAATCCTCTCTGGACATTTCAGTTTTCCCCTCTGATCATTTGTTAAAATCATGATTGTACTGTTTGACCAGCATTTATTTAAGATGTTCACCAGAGATGCAGACATTTTTATTTCTGCTGTTGCTTCCAGGACCATTTATGACCCAGCCAACTTTAGTTTTTACACCAAAATGCCCACCAGCCACACTGTTCATCACCTCTCAGGGCTCTAAAGCATTTGAAGTATCAGTTCCTATCAGTAGTTCCACATTTGCATTGATGTTAAGAAGCTTGACAGGTTTAAGATGAGGCCACTGATCAAGGTCTTTTTGCTGGGGAATATTCAATGTAGAAACTGGCATGGTACTTTGAGTCAAAACATCTGGCAACTCTTTGAAGTCATTTGTTTTCAATTCAGAGACTTCCAAACCAGACAAAATGTGTACATTAACAATCTTATTTTGACTCATTGTTCTTAGCAGAATATTTGTCCTTTTGCCCTTTAAGTTCAGACTTTTTGCCAGAGTTTCTGTGCAGAACATTCCTGAACTTCCTGGATCAAGAAATGTATAGGTTTTTACAACTTTTTTGATCTTTTGACTTTTAACTTTAACTGCAACAAAAGAAAAAACATCATCATCATCATCATCATCATCATGACCGGCCCCAATATGCCCACATGTCTGAGTGGTTGCAGTTGAGAAGTAGACATGAGACCTTGTTGTCTGTTGGATTTGTTCTGAAGAGGCTTCTGGCTCCTTTCGCTCTATGTGAACCTTCACATAGAGCGACCTCACCTTTCCACTGTATGTGTAGAACGGCAGCTCTATCCAGCTGCCAAGCAAACTTTATGCCTGCATGCCTTCATGGAAATGTTTTCCACCAGTTGAGTTTTGCTGAGGATGTTCAGCAAATCTTCTGAACCTGGCAAGCCTTAATGTCCTCAGTAAACTCATGTCACTAGCTTTGTAAGAAGCGTACAATGACGCATTCATATGAAGGATTACCTGCATTAGATTCAATGTGTACAATTGTGCATTGCTAACAGTGTGTACCACATGTAAAAGTTTTGGAAATGCGTGGACGTGGATTGAGTACAGACTTTATTATTTGCTCAAACTGATGTAGGTCACAGTATGGTTTCTGTTGTATCACTGTTTCATCTGGACTTGCCTGGTTTATAACACAGGACTAACAGCACAGTCATTAAAAACAATGTATTTGCAAATGTAACTAATTTAGAAGCCATTTCATTGTTATTTTACCTTTTATTTATACATGTAATCTCATTCAAACACAGGCTGTCATTTCCAAGATAAAATGTTATATAGTCAAAGAGAGACATTAGGTATTACAGAAAAAAATAAATATTCCTTGTGTTCGGAAGTCAGTTTGTAATCAAATACAAATGCTGCAATAATTTCAGCCTAAAATCAAACAGTTTACCAATTTGTAACACACTTTAACAAAACTGACATTGACCCCCAAATAATACATTTGTAAATTTTACTTAAGAACAAAAATGATCAAACCTGTAGCACAGGATAAAAAAATGCCAATTTATTTCTTGCTCTGAAAAATTCAAATATCATTGGCTTAATCCTTCAAAATGTGGTGCAGTGAGAACCCTCACGCTATCTGCATGCTGCACTTGGAGACTTATTGCAGTTGTTTTGCGTATGAAGACTTCCACTATGTTTGCAGTGATTGATCATGTCAGCACCACCAGCAGTACGGGGAATTGCTTTGCAATTCCCCGTACTGCAAATTTGCATCACAACAAGAAGGGCTTTCTGAGGCGTTTGTTTTTTACAAGCATGGGTGGCATTTTTTGAAGAACTCTGGTTTTCTGAAAAACATGCATCCCAAGTTAAACAAAGATCCTAAGCCAAAATTAGGCACTCACAAAAACAGCCTGATTTATGGAAAAATAGTTCTGTAGTAGAAACACGCCCACAGTGACACTTTAAAATCACCTTAGATTACTTTTAAAGCTTTAACTTCACTCCACTGACACATTAGATCTGTGTCCCATTTAGGTCTTGCTATCCATATATCTTCTGTTTTGTCTTTGCCTGCAGGAGCCTCTGCAAGTGAAAACAAGAAAGAGGAGCTGAATGAAATCTTGCACATTTTAGAGTGCGAGTGCTTCATTTCTTGTGATGGCCAAACCCGTGGCCACACTACTATGTCGGTAACTTTTTTTATGCACAATTTATTTTTTTTATACAAACACAACAACACTTTAGTTTCAACATAGAACATTTATTAGTTGATTTACCTTTTTTTCGAGGCTGAGTTGCAGACAGAACCTGGGAAGTCTTGGAAGCCACGCAGTCAAAGAAGGCATGAGAAATTTCAACTTGCACTGCGTGAGAGTTCAGTTGAAGTGGCTCCAGATGTGCCACTGGGTTTTTCAATACCCACAAATGCAATACAGACAAATGCAGCAGAATGATCCAACTTTGTCTGCCCTGTTGCTGAAGGCTATGGGGGGGAGGCCTCTGTAGGGTCTGACACAAATAAAGAGCAATATATACTGCAAGATGGCATTTTATACCATCAACATGGCCAGTTTAAGCTTAAGCAGTTAGGTGTCCCTAAGAAGCCACGTGAGACAGTGCTGACTTTGGGACACTCTCTATTTCCTGGGCTGGCCACCTTAAGAAGTATAAGACCACTGCTTGCATTAAGCGGTACTTTTTCTGGCCTGGTTTAAGATCAGATCAGATGTTGCTCTATTTTGCAGAAGTTGCCCTGAGAGTCAGAAACCCTCAATTAGAGTCCCTACCAAAACACCACTTCAACCCCTCCCCATCATTGGCACACCTTTTCTACGGTTTTGTATTAGTTGGTCACAAGGCAAGGCATTTATTAACATTTGTTTGACAGAAGTGTTTGGTTTGGAAATTTGTTGACAGTCCCTAATTGAACCTCCGAGCTCTTGAGGAGGTAGCTTAAGAACGGCTGGCCGAATTAGCATTCATAAAACGGATCAATGTTGAGCTAAACGCCGTTTGCTCGGCGGATATTGAAACATCCAATATCTAACTCGAAACTAACTTCACTGCGGTTGGTAACACAATAAAAACACCGGGATAAAGTTTGATTTGATCTGTGGCCTTGTAAAAGGAAAAGACAAAACAAAATATCTACTTTTCTTGACAAAAACGCATGTTTAGGGGAAATGAAAAAGAAAATGTATACATTTCTTGACGGAAACTCATGTGTAAGGTCAAGGAAAAACTAAACATGTATGTATGCTTTTATTTCTTATTGTGTCAGTTTTGGTCCTACATAATATTAAAGATTGACAAGAAAAGTCAATCTGTTTATTTGAATGTAGAAATGATCAGGGTCTCGATTTGATGACATCTGCTTTCCTCTTGTCTACATCAGAGTTGCTGAAACACAGCCCTCCTTTGTCATGATGTCAGCTGGTGTAAACACGGTCAGGAAATGCAATCCTAAATGAAGAACCAGCTCCTCCTCTGCGTGCACCCACAACTCCGCCCTCATGTGACTCCAGCCAATCCCGTCTCATTCCGCTCCTACACAGCAAGAAAAAAGCACATTCAGAGGGCGGAAAGTCGGCGCAAGCGGTATAAGAACGGGATAAGCATGGATTGTTTTTCTATCAACGTGTCGACTCTGCACTCCCTGACCAGAGACAGTGGACCCATGTCCAAAATGTGGCGTGGATTCGACAGAGAGCAAGGGAGAGTGGGGAGAAAACCCCATTAACACCGGGCGCACACACACACACACGCACACACACAGAGAGAGAGAAACAGCACTGCAGCTCAGCTCAGGTCGGGGCAGAAACCTTAACTGCTGCCTGCAGAGAAGAGCGCTGTCCCTCCGCTGTGGTGCTGAACGTTGCGGATGATGACGCAGGACTGAGATCCAAAGGGAGACAAGAGGTTTTAGAAGAGCCGCAGAAAACTTTATGTGTATGGATTTAGAAGAAACAAGCTGAGCAGAAGTGATGGCCAGACCCCCCTCCAGTCCGACAGGCTTCAGTCCGGCGGTGTGAGCACAGCGGCGGAACCCAGCGGAGGACAGGGACGGAGGCTTTCCATCTGTGAGGTAAGCTCTGCGTCTCTTTACACGTGGATGATTGCGGGAAGAAATGTAATAGATTACACTTCTAAAGGGGGGTCTGCGCCTGTTGGTAAGAAGTGCTTTAACTTGCTCTCCTAGAATAAATAAATAAATAAATAAATAAATAAATAAATAAGAAAAGCACGATGGAGGAAGCCTGTTTAATCTTTTCGTTTCTTTTTTGAATTTATTTTGCTGCATCCTAACTCGACGCAGCGGCTATATACCATGTGGATTTTGGGCGCATGCTTTTTCAGCAATGGCACACACACACACACACGCACACACACACACACACACACATTCCAGCTGTGCTGAGTCACATACACACCAATAACAGTCAACACTAAACCAGAACTTGGAAAGTCTGATATGGTCAAGCGAGCCAGTCAACTCTAGAAGATATGAGGTCAAACCAAAAGACTTTAGCGCTTAGCCGGATATCAGTTCAGCTCATACAGGCTGGATTAGGTTGCAGCAGATATTTGGGTGGAACACCGGCACCCCTGTGGTGAAACCATGATGGTGAATAAAAAGACAACTGTATAAGTTGAACAAATATTTCTATTGATCGTTGAAATTGATTGATCCCCAAAGGTCCGCGGAGTGGTTTCTCCGCGGACCTTTGTCACCCAGACCCAGACTATGACGCTTGTCTTCCACGCGTGAAATCAAACATCCGACTCGACCCACATCATCGATCCGTTCCTCCTTTCTCAGAATAAACAAACACAAACGTTGTTTTCTCTCTAATTTTACTGCGACCTTTAATTGCCTACAACCTTTTAATCCAAACTGATCACACCCATGATGGAGGTTGTGACACCCTTTCTCCGCGTCTCCTTGTCACGGAGTGCGTAAAGGACGTGTCCATCAGACTCAGAAACCCAGACCGAGCTGCAGCCCCGGCGCTCGCACGTCTCAATGCAGCCTGGCAGCGGACAGCAGCCACCTGTTTGCTGCTCTGCATGTGTGATAGGATCACTCTACCGCCTTATAGCTACTCCTAGTGGGGTTGATAGCAAAAAAAAGTGCAAAAGACAGGAGGGAGAAAAGATAGAAAAAGAGGAGGGGATGGCGTCACGGCCGAGCCGAGGTCTCCCTTCCTGCAGTTTCCACGACAACAGAAACTACACGTAAAGAAGAAGCGCTTCTCGGTGCCAGGAGCGCAACTGACATCAAAATCAAGACGACTAATCTTACTTCACAGCTGCAGACGTCAGTCAGAAGAACGAGGTTAATTTACAAATGTGTCCATTTCAGTTGAGACCCGTTTGATCAAAATACAGCACGGTCCCTTCGATTTATTCAGATCAATGATCCACAACCCCGGGAGCTTAAAGCACATCCTGGTTCTGGCGGAATATCGGAGTAATAGAAACCGACCTCCGTCCTCTCTTGTTATGGAGACCCTGGGACGCCATTTTTGTTGCAGCTGTTGAGGTTTGTTTACTTTGCTTACCATTGTGCTCACAGTCCATGGTGACAAGATGAATATAAGCAGTTGTCCAGTGTGAGAATCATCCGTTCTCTATGCTAAGTTTGTGATGTATGAGGTTGACAAGGAGTCAGTGAGTTGAATTCATAAATTTCATTTATTAATACCAAATTACAGCTGGTCCATTATGACCTGCTACCTCTAAGAGGTAACAGACAAATGACAATCTAAAAGGGTCTCCCTCTCCCTTTGTCCCTCTGAGCTGCCCCAAAGAGGGCGTTACCTTGTGTGTCATCCAATACCTCAGCTCCCATTTGCATTTCCTAACATGTGGTTTCCTTTAGGCTTAGCTTAGCTTTAGCTTAGCAACTAGTTAAAAGAGACAAAAGGAAAACACAGAATCATTTATTCTCAACACCAGCCAGTAGCCAGTGGCTAAAATGCATCGGCCACTGTGTCACATCCTATTTATACCTTAGAAATGGGAATTCAAGGAGTTAGTAGAACCTGCTTAAAAGAAGAAATTAAAAATGCTTCA
>NW_006800750.1:1294-3867 GCF_000485575.1 Poecilia formosa | reverse complement strand
CTGTGCTCATTAAAGCTCAGCATCCATGATTCTGTATTAAATAAAAGAGGATTATTAACAGGTTTCCCCAAAACCTTGAGGATGAAGATGTTATCATTCCTCGACGTTCCCACTGTTTTGCAAAACAGAATAATGTCGAGAACACAATCTGGCTGTCATTGTAGACAAACAGGTGTCTGTCCTGAGCTAGTTCACGCGCCCTTGTTAAAGCTATTAATTCTGCTGCCTGTGCTGAGTAGGTGCTTGACAGTTTTTGAGCTTCAATTATTTTATTGGGTATGGCAACAACAGAGTAACCTGTCTGATTGCTTCCTGTAGGGTCTTTTGAACATGACCCATCAACGAACCAAATTTCTCCAGTTGCCAAGGGAGTATCTTGTATTTCTGGTCTAGGAGGTTGGAAACGTTCAGTAGCTTTTAGACAGCTGTGTGGAGTTCCATCATTGGGCAATGGAAGTAATGTTGCTGGATTCAGGACTTTACATCGTTTTATCATGATGTGTGGTTGAGACAAAAGTGTTGCAGTGCAGTGTAAGATGGGTGTCTTGCTGGTGAGAGGAAATTCATTTTACTTTGTAAAACATCTACAGCATGTGGGACTAGTAGTTCCATTTTGTGAAACAAAACCATGTCTGCTGACATGTTCACTGCCATTGCCGCTGCGCATACTGCTTGAACACAATCCGGTAGGGACTGTGCTACTGGATCTAGTTTCTTTGAGTAGTTGTTTAGTTTATTTCCATGACTTTGTAACAACACAGAAGTCATAAACCCATTTCTGCAATCCACAGTTTGGACAAAAACTTTTTTATAATCTGGGAGGATCAAAGTTGTTGTCTGTATTAATGCTAGTTTCAGTTCTGTAAATGCTTTTTCAGCTTTTGGATTCCAAGTTGTTTTTTCATTCATGGCCATAGGTGTACCATGAATTTAATCCTGTAATGGCTGAGTTTTTCAGCATGGTGTGGAATCCATGCTCTGCAGTAGTTGCAAAGTCCAAGAAATGACATCATTTGTTTCTAAATTTCAGGTTTTGATGCATCAGCAATTATTTCTTTCCTTTTCTGCTGTATCTGTTTCCCTTCAGCAGACTGGGTGTGACCTAGATAGTTCACCTCCCTTTTTACCCACTGCAGCTTATCTTTGCTAACCTTATACTCCCTGTTTTACAGAGGTGGTGCAGCAGAGCGAGTGAGTCACTTCTGCACGCTTCTTCACTTTCTGATGTTATTAATAGGTCATCAACATACACCAGGAGTTGACTTGTTTGAGATTTGGAGATCTGCTAAACGGGCCATAATTGCTTGGCTGAAAACAGTTGGGCAATCAGCATATCCCTGAGGCAATCTGGTGTACGTTTATCCCTGACCTTTATAAGTGAATGCAAATCAAAACTGTGAGTCTGGGTGGTTTGGTGCCGAGAAGAAAGCATTGCTGAGCTCAATTACTGTGAAGAATTTATTACCCAGCTTAAGCGAGTTTAGCAGTGTGTGGGGATCTGGTACATTTGGTGGTCAGGTTTGAACTGCATCATTCACTGAGCGTAGATCTTGAATCATACACCAATCTTTCTTGTTTGCCTTCTGGACTGGAAAAATAGGGGTATTACAGTGAACATTTTCTGATAATTCCTCCTTTCAATAATTCTTCCACAAATGGTTTAATACCTTCCACTGTTTCTGGTTTCAGGGGATATTGTCTCACTCTAGGCCTCCAGTTAGTTTTTGCTTTAATTTGCACTGGGGGAATTGAACCAAGTAACCCAACATCAGAGGGACTTTTTGTCCATAATTCTTCTGGAATCTCAGCTAGTTCTTCCTCCTCTTTTTCTGTTAGCAATTTATCTACCTGTCATGGGAGTGCATGAACTCGAGCTGTGCCTGTTACAACTTCACACAGTGCTCGTCTCCAGATGTCACAGCTGGGGATATAACTCCACCCCTTCTCCAGCTTGTTGTTGGTGGCTTCAATAGCCATTTTGGTCCTAAGGTCAACATTAGCCCATGTAATGTTTACTGGTTTGAACAATGAGATATGGGGTACTGCTGTCAATTTATACATGTCAGCAGAGGGAGCTGCTGTGCATACAAAAGTGCTGAACATTTAAAAACTACATGCTTTACCTCTCACCTTGTTTTTAGTCTGTTTTCCACTCTTGCTCCTCACTTGACCAACTAGAGTTCATGTTTCTGGATCATGTTTTGTTTTCCTTTGCTTCTCTGTTTCTGATGTTCTGTCTTTCTTCTTCAGGTTCTGGATGATGGCGGCGTCAGTAACACCTTCACCCATAAATCCCTGTTCCCAGAGGACATGGATCCCCTGTCAGTCAGAGGGACCCTGAGCCCTGACGGGACCCTGTGGGTGACCGTACGTCGGACCACAGAGGCGAGTGGACCAGACCCACTGGGAGTCCCTACCTACAGCAGCGAGGCTCACCTTTGACCTTTGTGTCCTCTCGATGACAATCGTAGCTTTCATTTAGATGAGTACTGACTCCATTTAGTGGAGGTGATTTTAGTAGCGCCGGGCTTTTTGTTCATTCTTGTCATTAAACATTACAAACCTGATGTTAC
>NW_006800750.1:0-1067 GCF_000485575.1 Poecilia formosa | reverse complement strand
ATCAGTCCCTACAGCAGCAAGAACACTTATTTAACTTACCTGAAGCAGGCTGTGCCAGCGTGGACAGATGGTGTTACAAACAACTGCTTCAAACACGGGCTGCACAGTGGCGCAGTTGGTAGAGCTGTTGCCTTGCAGCAAGAAGGTTCTGGGTTTGATTCCCGGCCTGGGTCTTTCTGCATGGAGTTTGCTGTGCATGCGTGGGTTTTCTCCGGGTACACCAGTTTCCTCCCACAGTCCAAAAACATGACTGTTAGGTTAATTGGTCTGTCTAAATTGTCTCTAGGTGTGAGTGTGTGTGTGTGCATGGTTGTTTGTCCTGTCTGTCTCTGTGTTGCCCTGTGACAGACTGGCGACCTGTCCAGGGTGTACCCTGCCTCTCGCCCGGAACGTTAGCTGGAGATAGGCACCAGCAACCCTCCTGACCTCTTGTCTTCAGAGCTCTCACTTTCAGCTCGATTACACAGTGGTCAGATTTGCTATAAACATCCCATCAATCACAGAAGGGTTTAGATTAAAGGTACAACAGAGACTTTAAAAACTTTAAAAATACCAAAAACTGAAAATTATTCTCCACTTGCATCGATGACAGACAGGCAGAAGCTCTGGAGACGGTCCGGTTGCTCCCTGCCTCGACCCACCGAAATTTCTTGGACCAAAATGGTCCAAGAAATATTCAGTGAAAGAGCTGTTGTGTTTGGAGATTGTTAAATGAAATCTATAGCTTTGCATGTTCCCTTTTCTCCATGTCTGAAAAATAAAAATAAATTCAGTTAAAAATAACTGAAAAATAACTACATCCACATCAAGATTAACTAAACAAATCCACAACGAAGGAATATTTAAGTCAATGAAAACTTTGAGTTGGGATCAGGGGCACGGCATAGGGGGGAAAAGTTATGACAATTCTAAGGGCCTTTGACGACAGGGGGCGCTTCACAAAAAATAATTTTTTTTACAGAAATTAAAAAAAGAATCGGGGCCCTGTTAATTATTGTTATTGTGTTTTTAAAAATAGTTTTTAGCAGTAAAAATTAAATGTTACCCCTCCCAGACCAAAAAGCAGA
>NW_006800749.1:95876-104470 GCF_000485575.1 Poecilia formosa | reverse complement strand
TAAAGTAATATTCTAATCACAATATACACACAATAATATGTCCATCTTACTTGTGAAATGTTGTCTGTGGAGCCCTCACATCAATTATCCATAGATCCGAACAACAATATCCCTCAGTGCTGAGGCATCTTCTGCTGTTTTGATTGAGCAAAGTAGGAGGGTACACCGCTCCAAGATGGCCGCCGTATTTCTTGCGCCGGAGCGGCCAATGCGGGGTCTACTCTTATATTATGTCTATGGCTGGTATCTGGTGGGGAAGTTTGGGTAACCGAGCCGCTGTGCTAACACGTGGGAAAGACCACAAGATATGTGTTCTCCTTAAGAGTGTGCGTTATTGATGAGTAAGTTGCAATATTTGAGTGTTTACTGCAGCTAAATGAGTAATTTGAAGTTTATTTGTTTGCTGTTATTTCACCTGTTGCTAAGTCCGAGCTATTGGCTATGTGTGTATTATAGAGCATTGTGTTGCACATGCATACCTATTCTCAGTGGAGCAGAGACATGGTTATTAGTTAACTGTGGAGTTAACTTGCCTTAGTTTGCTTAGTAATATTGACTTAGAGTTTTCCTTCTTAGTTTATCTAAGGTATAATAGCATGGTGTAATGTGTAATGATAGGACACCTTGAACTTATTTTCTGTATTTTTGTTTATTCTAGGAGACCACACACACACCTTCATGTAGACACATTTATGCCCATCCATATTCAATGGATCAATATCTGTGATACAGTTTGGAATACAGAACAGTTAAAGGATCCTGCCTCGTGTCTTCATTAAACTCCTGGTGCACCTCATCCTAACATCTGGTCCTGAGCTGAATCCTGGCCTGAGTGGTGTTCTGGCCGACACTCCAAGTTGAGAGCGGTGACAAACCTGAACAGTGCCTAACAGTCCTTCAACTTTAGAACAAACTCACTTACAGTTATATTTGCTCTTCTTATGATCAAAAGATGAATGAAGGGATACAGTTTTCTTTACATATCAGTAGAAGACACTTGAAAGAACATGTGTTCAAAATATATAATAAAATATATAAACGAATATATAATTTGTTTATTTAAATATTTTACTGACTTCCTCTTGTACAGGTTTGTGGCTGACATTTACCTCCAGGGCACAGGCAGGAAGTAAAGAGGTCTGGCCATGTGACCTTCCACACTAGGGGCATGAAATTGATATTGCTTAGAATAGACAATCTATTATTTTATTTAATAACTTCAATTAGTTGCTAAAAGTCTGGTGGAAAGGAAACAGTTATGAAAAGGTTTCATATTTTAGTTGTATTTCATAAACTGTGAATGCGTCTCAGAATCATCTTTTTTTAAGGTTTTATTGGATCTAGTGGCCTTTATCTGAGAGTTGTCAGACAGGAAAGTGGGTAGAGAGAGAGAGGGGTCAGAAGTCATCAGGCCAGGACTCAAACCTGTGATGTTGGGGTTGAGGACTAGTCCTCCATGTGTTGTGCGTTACTGCTGTGCCACTGCAGCGCCCATACATGAAGTCTCATATTAAAGTCTAGTTTATTTCAGTAACTCATTTCAAGAGACAAAACACATTATACAGACTAATATATCTGTAGCATTTATTTTTTAGTTCAATTTGATGATTGTGCCTTACAGTTGATGAAAAGCTTGTTGGAAAATGAGAATAAGAAGTGTTGTGTTATGTTATATTGTGTCATAACACAACATAACACACACTGCTGACCTGACAGTTTCCTCTAACAGGCCGTCAAACTCGTTTTCATTTTAGGCCAAATCAAGATCATGAATGTCCTCAAAGGGCCGGTTATGGCAGAACATATAAATAAAACTGCTCATTAACAAATGGTTCAAATATTATAGAAGCCTCTGCATTTGAAATTTAAATAACATTGAGCAAATTTTTTACATTGATGTAATAATATTTAAGCACATAACTGTCATGTTTATAGTTCTTTCTCATATGGCTCTTTAGCCCATCCAAGCTTATTGCAGGTCATAGCGCCCAGGTCTGCCGGGGTCCGGCACCAAAACATTTTCATTCATGATAAATAAAAATTTCTCATTGCAGTTTTTTCAGTGTGTGAATCACTCCAGGATGAATTAAAAACTCCTTTGCGCTGCACGTTGTTGTGATCTGTGTTTCTCTGTGTAGTTATTTTGAGATTTTCTGCGTTTAGTCCCGTTTCCCTGAGTCTCTGTCCTGTCCTCCCTGTTGATTGATCCCAGCTGTGTCTAGTTTCCTGATTACCTCCCTGTGTATTTAGTCCCACCTGTTGTCTTTGTCTGTTGTTGGATCCTCGTCATGTGTACGTCATTCTTTGTTTGTCTGCATACCTTCACAGTCGTACTGTCAAGTCCTGTGTTGGTATAGCTCTCGTTTTCAGTTGCTACCGGTATTTAGCTGTGTGCTATCTTTCTGCCGTGCTGCCTGATCTGGACTGTTTTGAGCATCTTCATTAAATTCATCACTTTCTTCTACACCTGGGTCTCTGCGTCTCTCCTCACCACCTCTCACTCATCGCATCTAACACACGTGACATACACTGATTGACAAATGAGTATCAGTGTAGGGTTCAGTGCTCAAGAATAATGCAACATGTCAGGGAAGAAGTCCAGTCAAAGTAACAAGTGGGCAAAAATTGAAAATTGCCAATCTTTCCAGGTATGTAGTTAAAATTTAACTACATACTCTGCGAACCAGACCCTAAACTTACTTAAAGTCTGGGTTGAGTTTTTTCCCCTTCATTAATGACATACATTATATCTGTCATGGTAATTCAGGGTGAGTTATTTTTAATTCTAAATGAATCAGTGATTCTTGAGAATAGGGACAAAACAGGTCCTATGGATAAAGCACAAAATTTGAATAAAATATACACAAATATCTGACTAAACTAACCTGGGTCATGTGAGCACAACAATGTATATTTTCCAGGTATTTGCTGAATATTTTTTTATTTTAAACATTGTAGTAGGTGGATGATGCCTGTAAAAGCCCTTGTCCAGGAGCAGAACTCAATACATTATAATAGTTTAAAATTACTAAAATTATATATTGTGACAATTAAGTATAAGTAGTCATATAAATAATTATAAAAGTATCAATAAATTGAATTAAAAATCATTTTTATATCTTTTCCAATTCAATTTAATTTGTCTCTAGTTTTTGTCAACACAGGTAGAAATGAAAAGAATGTAAAAAATCAGGCATTATTGGGGGGCACCAGAACTTCTGAGGACCCCATGACGTAGTCTTTTCTCTTCCTTTGCCAAGAGGGCTAGTTAGCTCTGGTTAGCTTAAGTTATTCTTTAGTTTTTTCTTCTGTTTTATTCCTAAGTTGCTTGTCACAACCATGATGTGTCAATTCCAAAACTGACAATTTACAAAACTTTGATGAAATTTTGTGAAATAAAAGCTTAATTTTGGTAAACTGTATAGATTTCATGGACCTGACGAGCTACTATATGACCTCCTTCAGAATAACACCATATAAATTGAGGTAGTTTGGCTTTTTGTCAACTCCATCAGAGTTTTTCTGACTCTTTCAGTGAAATTGTCAAATCTCACTTAAATGTGCAGTTAATTCATTTTAATGTATTTTACATGAATTGCATTACTTCACATGTACCAAGTTTTTAATTTTACTCACTAGTTTGTCACCACCTTCAGTTCTGTGTCAACTACGTCAGATGGCCTTTTCGTTGTTTTTGGTTTTAAATAATATTTATTTTGTTCCTGAGAAGCATTTGTCTGTAAAATGAGTAAAAATATCACTAATAGGGTCATTAAACATTATTTTTTATTTATTTTTGTCAGATGGTGATGACAACATTCTAGGTCAGGTCGATTAAAAAATGTAATTTAAAAAAAAAAAAATGTTGCAACTGGGAGCCTGTACCTTAGCATCTTGACATTTCCTAAACATTATTTGTCATATCTGCATACATAAGGTTGAGAAATAACAAAAAAAAATTATGGGAAAATTAAAACCCCTTTTGTCCCTATTCTCAAGAATCACTGGAATATCCTTGTTGGACTTTTATTTAAGGGCTATTCTCCTTCAAGATACATTTACTTAACGCCAGAATAAATGCAATGTACATTATGCAGCAAAAGAAATTAGAAGATAGGACATATATCCATTATGGAGATGATAAGTTTTGGAAGGGCGATGTGCCTTGTACACAAGGAAGAAGCTTTTTATTTATCTAGCTTTGCTAGCAAAGTCGTTAGCTAGCAGCTAGCTAATAGCACAACAACAACAGCCTAATGTCTGTATGATAAAAATACTGAATCGATAGATATGAACAGTTTTTCCTCACCTGGCTGTCTCCTCCCCTCAGTAGTTCTTCAGAGAAAAGCAGTGTCTGTTGTATTTCATTACCTCTCTGCTTAAACCGCTACTCCGTGCTGAAGCAGAAACGATACTACAACGTTGCGCGAGAGGCAATGCGTCATGCGTCACGGGCATAAGGTCAAAGGTAACAAGGTGACCGGAAGGCTTATTATGTTGTACAAAAAAACAAACCAAAACTAAAAAAATAATTTTAGTATATGTTATTATGTGTCAGAAGAGGGCTTTGAAAATAATAATACCAACAAAAAAAAAAAAAAAAAAAGACCAAAAGGGCACTTTGGGGCAAGGAGCAAAAAGCCGGTGGGGCTGGGGGTGCTTGAGCACCTGCCCTGCCACGTGCCGGTTTCCAGGACTGTGTGGATGGAAAATCTGATTTGTCAAGCTCTGCCTCGGTAGTTTGTTAAGGAAGGATCATAGTAGAGCATGTGCTGCAGGGCACAGCTGGACGTCCCAGCAACTTCCTCCCACACTCAGAACAATAATTTAAAGACCAAATAGAGATATGATGGAATCTTCAGTACAAGATATATTTTATTACAAAGTACTCCATGATCTAATACAACCTACTTTTTTTCTTAAGTTTTCCACAAAAAAAACAAACAACAAAAACAAAATCTGAATCAAATATAAATGAAATGAGAGAGTTGACCAAATGAAAAGGGGTCAGTTTAATGTGGGAAGAGGTGAAGCAGGATGAAGGAGCTTTAGATCTTGCATAATCCATCTCCAAATGTCAGTTATGCATTTCCAATATGTCCACCAGATGGCACTCTCGTCCTGGCGCCTGATTCAGACCGCTTCCTTTCTGAAGGTGCTTGTTATGGGAGCGTGACTTTGAGTTTCAGATTGGGCTCTTCTTATTGAGCTCATTACCTGCTGCTGACCTGCTGGTTGATGGAGCAGAGGAGGTGATGTACTGCAATTGTGTGATTTGGCTGATTATTCCTGCAACTGTTCAGAAACGCTTTGCTTCAGACTTGGTGTTTCCATCTGAGGTCAGAATAAAATTATTTTTAACTCGTTCTGCAAAAAAAACTAACTACCATATGACAGGAGAATGCACAACAGTAATTATTAAATGTTATTGTAAAAAGTTTATTGCATTGGTTGAAAGTCCATGTTGAATTTTTGAAGCTTAAACTAGAATATAAAGTTCATTTTCATGATTCTGGCTTGCAGTTAATGTAAACCTAATATTCAGTTTATCTGAAACTTACAATGCTACATCAGACAAACAGACAATAATGTGTTAACATAAATGTTTGCCTGCTTTGTTAATGGTTTATTTAACACAAAAAAGGAAACTAAACTTGTTCTAAAATGGTGGTGTGACAGTATTGGTATGAGAAAGCAGGCTATGTGAAGCAAGCCAAGGCAGTTGCATTTATAGACGTTTACAGTAAAAAGTAAATTATGTAAACCAAAGTGCAGAATGCTTTTACATCCAGCAATGACTGTAAATTCATGGTTTTCATTTCCATTTTTTCAGCAAAGCATTAAAATTCATGGACAGGTGTTTCTGTGCTTCATGTACACCGTTAGAATACCAGATGAAAAATATATTTAATGTTCACTTAATATAACTCCTCAGCTGCTGCGTGAAATGACTGGATCAAGCAACAACAGCATAATACTTCAGAATCCAGTAAAGATGTGATGGAATGAAATCATCCTAATCCAGCCTGTTCAGGATTATCAAGTCACTGAATTCTAACCAGAGGTGGAACAACCCAAACAGCTGTCTGTCAGAACACCATTATTAATTAGTCAAAATGAAAACATGAAACTAAAATATCTGCAAATTGTGTGACTTGGTGATTTAGTGAAATTAACCGACTTAAAAAATAGTGAATAGGCAAATTCTCCACCAATAATTTTGATTTATATTCCACAAAAAAATAAAAATAAAAAAAACGAACAGGTGAATCAGTGAATGAGGGACCAAACATGTTGTTTGTGGCTCCGTGGGAAAAGTGGACATGGAGCTTTTAATGCCTCATGTTGAGGCATGCTGCCTGTCAGAGCTGTGTGTGTGTGTGTGTGTGTGTGGGTGTGTGTGTGTCCGTGTGTGTGTATGTGTGTGTGTGTGCTGGAGGAACTGATGCTGCAGGTCATTGACAAACTTTTTAATCAACTTTCAATCATTAATTGAGCTTATAGGGTCAATTGGAATGTATATGACTGAACTGAAATGATTTTTATCACGTGCCTTGAGAAGTGAATTGGTGTTCTATAATTGAGTCCGTCTGTTTTGCATGATTCCATCCAAATGCAACTAATGGAGTTCAGATTGCAACCCAGTTGTTCCCCATGTGTCCCTCTATGATGGACACTTCCTCATGGGAAGGAACTCCTCGTCAGGAACTCGGACAGAGACTGGGTGAAAATGTCCAGATATCCCAGCAGTAACATTGCTGCTGCCCTCTGTCTTCATCTCTGTGTCTGTTGGATGAACTTCAGGACTTCAGCCTGTGCTGAGTTCTGTGGAGCTGCCGCGGTCTGTCCTTCCTCCTCCTCCTGGTTCTCTTCCTCCTCCTCTTCCTCCTCCTGCTCCTCTTTATTGTGCAGCTAAATCCGTAGCGGATGTCCCTTTAACAGGCAGAGGCAGCCAGCAGCAGAGGAGAGGAAGCAGCTCTCTCCTCCTTCAAACTGACCAGCGCGTCTTTCTGGCTCCTTCCGGCCGACGCGGACCAGAGCATCCAATCTGCAGCTCTCCTCCACAAGCGGTACGTTTCTTCAGCATCTTCCTCGCCGTGTGTAAGCCCGGGCCGTGCCCGGCAGCTCCGAGTGTCTCAGGTTGTGGAGATGTTGCGCTCCATGTCTTAGTATATTGTTTTATTCACGTGTCTTTGTGGGATTCTGCGCTGGACTTGAGCGCTTTTCATGTGCAATATGTAAACGGATCTAAAGCTCGGATGTGTCAGATTTTGCTCTGAACGCTGTCCAGTCCGATCCGTCACGTGCCAAGCACAAAGACGACAGTTGGTAGGACCAAATGGTTGGAAAGTTGAAATCTAGATGAGTGAACGGCTGTGGAGGCAGGGATCTGCTGCAAAGTGAGCAGGAAGGTGATCTTTGACTAGACCAGTTCTCAAGTTGTGTTTGAACTCTGCAGGGTAAGCAATACTTAAACTGAGAGGAGCAGAATTAGATGGACATGAGATTAAAAAGAAAAACAAAGTACAGGTCTATTTAGAATAAATACAGGCGTGTGTGTTAAACAGAGATCACTTTACAGTTTCTCTGATATTACTTATAGATGTTTTAGTAAAATAGCCATTTCTTTTTAATTTGATGAAAAAGTAATCATTAAATAATTTCAAATATTTATTTGGAATATGACCTCATATAATGCGAAGAGAGCAGGCTGATATTCAGTCTTTGAAACACACTAGTGATGTTTCAGAAATCAGTGTGTGGAGGAATAATCCAGATTTTCGTCCTCTTCTCTCCTAATCGCTCAGCAGATCCATAGATGTAGAAAATGTTGGATTATTTTTCCAGAACCGGATTTTTTCCACTTTGGATATATATATATATTTTTTTTTTGTCTATTTATTTGAGTTTATAAATATATTGTCACTTTCTAACTGTTCCATGTAGAGTTACTGCTCTTGATTTATTTTATTTTATTTTATTTCTTTTGTGTACGCATGCAATAGGAAAAAGTGATCAACCAGAAACAACATACATTATTATTTCATTTAACTAATATACAAATTAAGATTTGAAAAAATTGAGAAACTCATAACAAAGAGAAGCAGTAGCTCTGACGAGCCGTTTACTGACAATTTACTCAGAGGAAACATGCAAACCGATGGAAATATTATACAAATGATTTAAAACATTTATAACTAGTGAAAAATAAAAGCATCAAATCAAACAGATGAAGAAAGCAGTCAGAAAGGAGTTCTGACCAGAACTGGACTTACATCAGAGACAATCAGACAAGTTAGAAAATTTCTAATCTGGCCTTTTCATACTCAGTAATAATCCCAATATATAAAACTTGCAAATCTAAAATTATTAAAAACATTTGCAATCAATAAAGATATCCATCAGTTTCAGCTGTGAAATATCTTGATCTGTGAAAAAACGTTCACGCTTATTTCTTTAGATGATAAAAACTAGGTTTAAAAAAAAAACAACAAGAACAAACAGTTATGTTTGATCAGAATTTGAAGCAGCATAATTACTACTGACACCTAGGTAAACGGACATTTTGTGGATATTAGTAGATATTTAATTTA
>NW_006800749.1:79933-95078 GCF_000485575.1 Poecilia formosa | reverse complement strand
TTTTTTAATTTATTTTATTATCCTGAAAGTAAGTAAGTTTTTGGTTTTTCTCTTGTTTGTTTTAAGTTCTGATATTTGAGGTGATCAAAGAAATTAACTCATTTGTTTGACAGCAGTGAGAACACACAGGAAGCTGAAATAAGTGTGTGGATCAGAGTTCTGAATCAAACAGCAGCCGAGCGTAAAACAAAGAGAAGAAGATTAGTTCTTTCATTAATAAGGCGCTGCAGGACTCTGCCGAAAACACACACATTCTTGTTTCCTTCAAGTCAAGGAACCATTTAAATGAGAAAAAAATAAAGAACATGCAGAACTAAAAAGTCAAGCAGTGAAAATAAATCATAAATGAATAACAGCGTGATAGTAGATGGGATAAAGATCTACATGCATGTTGCTAAACCCGGCTGGCAATGCACCATAGCAGGAGAAGAAGGAAGTCAGCTCTTATTATGTGCTTCTATTACAAGGACTGCTGCAAATGATGATGAAAAGAGTAACAACAATACTGCTTCGTTTATTATCACAGCAGCACTGTCAGTCAACTTTATCAGCTTAGTTGCTGCTTTCTCAGGTCTTCTACAGCACAGTTCCGTTTCAAACCTACAGGCAGTTTGATTTATTCTGCTGTATTTTTTCTGTTTTGGTGATATTCTCCCATCATGAATTCAGCAGCTGCTTTGTTTTCATTACTGCCATAAAAACAGATCAAAAGTACCTGCATTTAACTTAGAACTCATTAAGATTTTGATTCAAGGATGCATGTAAAGAGTGAGAACAAACAGGTGTGTGTCACATATTGTTGCCATGGTACTGAAAATATTATCTATTGTTTAGATTAATGTGGGAAGCCTAATTTTATCTGAGGTATTGAAAATGAGTGTCATCAGGTTCCTGCTGGAGGGAACCCCAGGTTGTTAATTCCACCTCAACAGTCAGCTGGTTACATTAACTACACAAACTGTGTCTCTCATGGCTTCTTTATGATGTCGAGTTCAAAACAGCATTCCTTTAGAGGGGCAACGGGTGGCTTTCTTCTGATAACCAAACCATCGCTCTGGGTGTTTTTTGCTACCAGAAACAGTTTCAAACAGAACGCTTTGCTTTTATAACTCCATAACATCTGTTCTGAGACTGAGGCTTTTTTCAGAATATGTTTCTAAATAGTCATCAGTTGTGAAGCAATGCCGTCCACATTGTCTTCCCAGCTCTTTCTGACTGCGTCCCCTTCCACTGGCGGCTGCCATCATCATTAATGTGCTTTTGTTGATGTCATTTTTATCATGGCTCCATATTGTGGTCTGTAAGTTCAGGCAGGGAGCTTTTTCACTTTCTATCATAATATTAATAAGGATGAGGATGGCAGAATCAACCTGACCAGGCATCCTTTCCTGCTGAAAGGAGCGCAGGTTTGCTCTCTCTCCTGTTTTAAGGAATGAAAACAGACCTTTCTGAAATGATGCAGAACCCAGATTTGATTGGTTTAAGATGGAAAATCAGCTTGTCTTCTCTTTTCAAAGAGGTAAATTATAAAATTTGCCTCTTGCAATAGTTACATTTTTCTACCTGAATGAATTATCATTTAGGTAGAAAAATGTAACTTTTGCAAGGGAGATGCGATCACCTCAGCTGTGTTATCGCCGTGAGAACCTGTGTCTACATAGGAAACAAACACAGTGACACAGCTCTGCTATCGAAAGACTTGAAGGTATGGATCATCTTAGTAGTGTTAAATGTTAATTTAAGAAAATATTTTTGAAAGTGTTAAAGAATGAGCGCTCACTCTGGGTCACATTCATCAGACAAATGAAGCTCTTCACAATCCTAATGTGTTAATCCATATTTAAAGTCAGAATATAAATTACAAATTTAACTTATTTGTAATTTTTCATTGTGAACTGCATTTCTGATAAATGATCCTGTAATAAAGACACATTTTCCTTAAAGATATAAACCTGCTAATAATATTAGAGATGTATTAATTTTTATTGCTTGTAGTCATAATTCTCAGCTTCACTTTGCAGATTTTTTTAGATAATTTTGGTCACCTCTGAATAACGGGGGTGTAATAAATGGTAAATGGACTGATTCTATACAGAACTCTTCTAGTCATCCTAACCACTCAGAGCATTTCATAATCCAGCCACAATTACATTCATTACCTTAGTTCAGTGCCTTGCCCAGGGGCCCATAGACATGACAGGAGGAATCTGGAATCAAACCTACAACCTTCCAACTGTAGGACAACCACTCCATGCCCTGAACCACCAGGTGCACCTAATAACCAGTAAAATATTATGTTCATTTAAGGAAGTTAAAGTAAATGTGGTAAAACATAACCATATCAGTGTGGTTTGGAGTCAGATATCTGAAGTGATTATGCTTCTTATTTCATCGTGTTTGGTAAAAAATAAAACCCCTGACATTTCCTTTAGTATCTGTATGTATTATGTGTCGTAAAAACACAAATCCACACTGAGAGCTGCTCAGTCGTGCAACTGATCTGATGACCTGTGTAAGCAGACACCTTTTCACCGCAGCTCCTCATTCATTTTCCTTCACCAGAAACCACAAGGCCGCCGTGCCTGGAGAAACTGAAAGAGCATTTTAATGAAGCATCTCCAAATTAAAATCATTTTAATTCAGGTAAAACCTTGTAAATTAAATGAAGTAAACTTGTGATTCATTTGCTGTCAAGAATAATTAAAAACACAGCGCCGCGCAATTCGTTTTTGTTAAAAAAACGTAATTGCCTGAAAGCCGTACTGTTTTATTTAAAAGCTTCATTTTTCAGAGCCGAGATGTGCAGCAGAAAGAAAAAAGATTCAGTTGAATGTTAATGGGACATAAAAAAGAAGCGGGCTGCGGTGCGACGGTGGCACTGGGGTCCTCAGCTCAGCCACCAGCTCTAATGAAACCTTTAACAGAAGGTGTTCTAAAACTCAACATGATGTCTGATGTCCTGAACAGGCTCAGAATGAGAAGTGCAGCAGGGCCACTGCAGTTTCCATAGAGGCTAGAGGGGCCCAGGGCTCCGATGGCCGGCCAGCTTCCTGCTGGTCATACTGTAGCCATGCTTCCATCCTGTAGTCATGCAAACTTAGAGCAACCTCTTAAAATGTTGTAAAAAAATAAAAACTAAAATAAAAGTTAATTAGGTGCGTTTCCATGTATGTATGAATCAATCAGGCTACGCAAAACGTGATTTCATCAGATGTTGACGCTATGCATGGCTGTAAAAAAGATAAGATGTAGAAAGTTTGTAGACATTTTGTACACAGACCCACCAGTGGATGGGAAAGTTTGCTATATCAGAACTTATTTGACAAATGTGTTTTCATCCAGCTTTCAGGACATGAACTCCTTTTCAGAAGAGCCAAAAAATGTGTCAAATGAGCATAAAAACTCTTTGTGGAACAAACAATGCAGAAAAATCCATAAATCATAATAAAAATAAAGTCAGGGTTTCTCCGACTTCTCTTTGGCCGACAGGTTTGTTTGAGCTGTGGCTCGGGGAGGAAGAGGATTGGTCTGTTGGCACTTCACCATCACATAACAGTCCCACAGTTTGTGATGGCCTAACCATGTGGGATATATGGATCATTTTATTGCAAACATACAAATGATCTCCAAGTTCTTTCACAGAATTGATTGGTTGGGAAGCTTTTCACTCTTCAAACTGAAGTTTTAAGCACATTTTAAACACGGTGCTAAAAGTGTGTGAATGAGTGTGTTTCCAGGTGTTAAAGACATCTTTGTTTTCAGGCACTTGCCCGTTTTGAAGCAGACAGCTACAGAATAAAACCCCGGCAGCTGAGAGCAGCATGTTGGCGCTGCAGCGCCAACCTGCCGAGTCTGGAAGTAAAAAGAAATCTGGGAAAACTGATGACAGCTTTGGTTTCTCCTCTGGGTTATTTTCTGTTTACAGTGTCTTACTAAAGTATTCACACTCCTAGAACTTTTTCACATTTTGCCCCATTACAGCTACAACCCTTTGGGTATTTTATTGGGTTTTATGTAATGCTATGCATAATTGTAAAGGACAAGGAAAAATATTGTCAAAATGATTTTTACAGATAAATCATTTTGATCTGCACTGTGTTCAGTTCCTTTACTGTAACATCACTAAATAAAATCAGTTGCCTCCAGAAATCACCTAATAAGGAGGCAGAGTCCACCTGTGTGTATACCACATGTGCATTTCGCTCTTTGTGTTGGTCTGTCACTTAATATCTCAGTAAAATGCTTTAAGGTTTATGGCTTTAAAACAAAAACAGGAAGCATATTAAGGGCTTTGAATCATTTTTATTTACTCTCATAAATTAGAACTAAATGCCAAAAGGTCACTCTGATACATAGTAATAGTATTGGGACTAGAATTATTTCCACTCATCCAGGAGATGATAACAACAAAAAAAACCAACAAAAAAACAAATAAATAATTACAGTAAAAACAAGGTAAACAATGGAACCACAGAACTAGGTCTGTTGGAATAAACAATAAATCAGTTATGTGATCAATTTAAAACTCAGTAATCTTTATTTTCATAATTTATAGTTTTTCTCTTTTCTCTTTTTCTACCAAAAACTGGATGATAAAAGTCTTCAGTCTGGTGCTTTTGTCTTAACTAGTCCCTTGTTTGAAGAACAGTCTTGTTTACAGAGACTTCATTATTTATTTTATTTGTTGTTTTCGTTGTTTTGTCTTTTTATTTTGGGTATTTAAAATCTCTCCCAGTTCCAGTGTAAAACCTTCATTAGAATTGAAAGCTTCTGGGATCATTTATGAATTTGTTATTGTGGCAGGCCTACAGAACACAACATACTGATGTCTTTAATTTCATCAGATGTTTTTTCTTCCTTTTATTAGAGATATGGAATAATTCAAGTCATTCTAACAGGCATCAAACAGGATTAAATTATAAGAGACAGAGGAAAATCTCTGCTTTCTAGAACATCAACCTGCAATAAGGTGAAAACATTCAGCAAAGAATAGTAAGATTCCAGTATGCATAAAGAAGACAATATACTTCCATTATTTAATTATACAGATGGTGTTATGTTTGAGTCCAAAACTGATTTTCAAAAAGACTTAAACCTGGGAGGAGAGTCGACACGGGAGTCTGTAAAACCAAGATTCAGTTGTTCTGAGTCACATACGTGATCAAGACAGCTGCATCTGAGCCCAGAGTGTTAGACACTCAGCATCTGCTAATGCATTTCTCTGTCTGACACTAACAGTGTGAGGGACTGTCACTGTCACATTCATGACAACAGAAACACTTTTAAATATGCATGCACAGGCCTTCATGCTCATCCGCTGTGTACAGAATGCACACACACCCTGAAACACATCCACCAGCCATGCTGGGATTCGCCTGTGACAAACAACCGCAGTGTGAAGTGTGAAGTGTGTTTCTGTCTCATCAGTGGGCTGTCAGTGTGTGAGGTTGCAGTGAATGATGAATCGAGATGGCACGCCGACATCGCGCGGCGGTCCAGGTGGACTCCGCCAAGCCGCCTGTCCCCAAATTATCGCCTCCTTCTACACTGTTGCCATCATTCAGCACCTCTCAGTAGCTGCGCTCTGCTTCCAGCAGCCGGTGAAAAATGAGCTTCAGGATTGAATCCGTGTCTTAATAGATGAGACGCACGTAGACGGGCCTAACACCAGGGACAGGCAGCGAAATCTACCAAATCCTCTTCAGGCTCTATAGTTTGTCAAAAGCTGTATTCACAGGAACTAAATGTTGCTGCAAATTCATAACATCTTAGCAAAATGTGAAAGCATTGATTAAAACATCTGTAAATATGAAATCATTTGAGAGCTGAACAAATTGCTAGATTTATTTTTTATTCAGTTGGTCGGGTGAAAATATGGAAGGCTGTGCTTTCTGAGTGCCTGAAAATGTAGCTGCTGTTAAACCTTTTATTTTTTATTTTTCTACATGTACACTGTAATGGAAGACAGCAGCAAAATCCGCTGAATTTAGTTTTATACTTTACAAAAATATCAGAATAACACTGAAAGCTGATATTACATATTTTCAACTTAACAATCATACTACTACTGATAACATTATTAATACTAATGGGAAGCATACAATCTTTCAATGAACTGACTAATCAAGACAAATAAGATTCTGAATAGTAACTCAGAAGGGGAGCAGGGTTTTCAGATGGATGAATGCTCAGTTCAGACACAGAGCTCCAGTAGAATTAGTAGGAAATCAGTGGACTTGCTTCAAACACAAGAACTCTGAAGAAAAGTGGTGCTGATAAAGTTTGATGTGATGAGATTACAAAGAAAGCAGAATATTAGAAAAGAATGCTAAACTGAAAACCTGACAAATACAGACTGGAACAGTAACAATGGAGACAGCTCACAGGTGCAAAACAAGAAAAAAAGAAAACAAAAAAACTCTGAGGGATCAGAACAGTCAAGGAATCTGCAAAGGTATTATTCATCATGTCTGCATGTCATATGGAATGAATCACTTTTTTATGGCAGCTTGTCAATGTTCACAGCTGCCAGGGCTGCACAATGTATTGTACATTTATTGTTATGGCAGATTCATTCTACACAATATGCATGTTGCAAACAATTGCAACAACTTCAAAGAACTGTTGAATAAACATTTAAACATTCAGATTGTCTGTGCTTATGCTGAGTGCTGCTCAGCATAAGATGGTGGAGCTGGTCGTTCATAAGAGCTTAAAAATGTTTAGAAGACAAAAAGGTGATCAGATCACTTGAAACTGCGACTAACTTCACTGCAAAAACAGCAGATGTAACCAACAACTTCTGTTCTTGTTGACATTTCCAAAATACATATTGCTGAGATCAACATAATACATTTTACTGTATTTTTTCCAGTAGCTGGACATCATATGTTGTTTTGCAAATATCATGGAAACTCTTCTATTCAAAAGTTTATTTTCATGCAGAAAAATAAGCATGTAGAAATAAAATGTTATTTTAAATCAGATATAAATTTACATTAGAAATTAGTATAAAAAGCCAGAACTGGGAATTAGAAGGTACGATTCTAAGGTGATTCAAGGAACTCGGGAATTCAAAAATAAAAGGCTTCTTGTGCCTCTCTGAGTGAGCATTCCTTTGCTTTTTGTTGTTGAGGAAAGACTTCTTCATATTATTGGTGGTTATTGGCTTTCTCAAACATGCATGAAAGAATCAAGGCAAAATTCCAGATGTGTTTCGATGAGGGAATAACATTATAACATGATGTGAAGCTATAGCAAATAACAGTCATATATCCAAGCAGAACGTGTGGCACCTTTCAAAGTTGTCCCTCTTCTTTTTGCGTCTGAAGAATGTGTGTGTTTGGACGGCCAGGAGGATAATTGGCACACAACTCACCCGAGTCGTACTGGGTATACTGGGAATGTCATAAACCACTCACCTTGTGCTTTACTTTACAATCCTGTCAAGGCTGTGATTACGTCTTGTTGAGGGTATGGTTAATAAACCACAGCTTTTCCTTTCACTAAACTTTACATTAACATGTCTGCAGAGGGCCGACTTGTTTAGCAGTAAGGGTGTTCTCAGTCAGCTTACGGGAATCATTGGCAAAATAATGGAGTCAAATGATGCAATATGAAGATATTTTGTGTGTTCTTCAGTAACTGTTTAGGAATAAAAGGAACTTCATTAATCTTTTTAAACATGTAATCAGTACACTGAGGTAATTTGCAAAAAGTTAATCATTCTGGTTGTAGAACAAGTCGCCCCATGTTAAACATGCAGAGCTAGTTTTCTGTCGTGCTCTAAAAAGAAGAAGCAGATACCAGGATCACCTCCTGTTCTGCCTCTTTTCTTAAGTGACTCTTTTGTGTTGGTTCTGATTTGTTCTGTTTGTTGACTTTTCATGGTTGCTTTGGTTGATTCATTGCATGTTTGGACAGTTCTTCACTTTGCTTTTGGATGCTGTGCAACTGGAAGGATGAGCAGCGCCTCCATGGCTGCAGCCCCAGGCACCTGTCTCCCTTTGGATGGGCTCTGAAATGAAATTGTGTTGTGCTTCTGCACAACTAAATGAAGCATTCTATTCTATTCTATTCTATTCTATTCTATTCTATTCTATTATGTTTTGCTCTTACTTTGTTTAATTTACTTTTGAACAGTTATGTTGCATAACCAAGAAAACAAGGTATTGCTTTTACAACTGGGAGCTTCTGATTTGTATCTCAACAACTTAACTAACACATGACCTCTGACCCCAAATCTTCAAACCGTCTCTTCCATCCATCATGATGGACCAGTCAGTCTTTCTAACCAAACAGCCAGACAGAGATTTAAAGGGGAAGCGGATTAGCAGTTCTTGATAAACAGGAGTAAGCAGGACATTGTCATAAAATATCATGTCTGCTGCTCAGATATTAAGCTATTAGCATGTTGTGACAATGATGAAACTGTCATACAGCAGCAGCCTTGGTTGTAACACTGACTGCTACTGGAGATCCTTCCTGCTCACAGCATCACCATCCACAATGACTGAAGATAACTGGATGATATGAATTACAACAACATTTTATTATGAAATTATTTTTGACTTGAATTGAATTGAGTTGCTCGGACAAAGTGTGCCTTCTACCACAGAAGGGTAGAAGATACTCCTTGTATAATACTGCACAGACAAACCGCACCTCAAGAGACTGAGGGGCAAAATTATGGTCATAGTTCTTAGAATAAAAAGTCACTGTTATTCATCGGTAAGCAGGGTTTGTATAAAATATGTTTGGGTCCACATTTGGTTCACATTTATCCCATCCATTCTGAATTAAATTCAAATTAAAAAATACTTTATTGATCCCAAAGGGGAATTACATGTTGTAACTCATATGATGATGAAGGCAGACGTTCAGTGCTGAAGGAGTGGCCCAAGAATTTGGCATAATTCGTGTAACAACCATTACTAAATAGTTATTTTAAAACTTTACAAAAACTCCAGTTTGTCCCAGAAATGTGTTTGTGTTTTGGGAAATACCCTCTCATGTAAGTGTTTAGCTACAGATCCCAGCTATCCAAAGCTCTGTGAATTCTGTTCTTTGTAATCCCTTTAGGTGCTGAGGAGCTGCAAGTAAGCAGAGGAAGAGGAGGCCATGTTCCCACCACAGATCACAGCCACAGTGAGCTCTGCGTGTATTTGAGGACAGGAGTCTCCCCTCTGGCCCGTCCAGTCTGCTCGCTGTCCAGAACCAAAAGCACCAAACAGCCGACACCACAGACAGCCATGGCCTTCACTCTGTCGGAAATCATGGCGGCAAGGCGGCAGCAGTCCCAGGCCCAGTCACACACTCAGAGAGGCAGCAGGGCGGCTGTGGAGGTTGATGAGTACAGCACCAACCCCACACAGGCCTTCACCTTCTACAACATCAACCAGGGCCGCTTCCAGCCACCGCATGTCCACATGTGAGTAAACTGGAGAAGAAAGGCTGCGGCCATGTTGGCCACCAAGACAAGATATCACTGCAATGAGTTTCCAAATATTCCACAGTTAGCTGTTAGTGGTATTATGATGAAGTGGAAGTGATTGGTAACAACATCAACTGTGCCATGCAGTGTTAGGCCTCAGAACATGACAGAGCAGTCAGAGGATAACAAGTTTCTGTAGCTACAGTCCTCCAAGTTTCTTGTAGTCTTCACATAGATAAAAACCAGCAGAGAGCTTCATGGAATGGATTTCCACTGCTGAGTCATTTCCAAGCCTTACATCACCGAGTGCTCTCTGTCCATCACTGGACTCTGGAGCTGTGGATGCATGTCATGTAGAGAAGTCAGGGTTTGGACTTTAGCAGCAAAAAGGTGCTGGGCTGAGTGAGTGAGTATGGTTTGTATAGGGTTACTGCAGGAGGCAGACCATTTATTACAGTAAAAAGAACTTTTAATGTTTATGCTTATAAAGACATTTTGGATAACTCCTACACCTTTGTGTTGTAGGGATGCACTAGTTACAGTTCAGGAGACCCATCCAGCAGCCAACTCGTCCTCTCTTGACGGTGCTAAGGCCCTCCTCCTGACTCTGATTGGTTGTTTCTGACTGGGTTTCTGTAGAAGGCGGTAGAACCAGAGAGAGGAGACGGAGTAGCTTGTGTCTTTCTGGACATGGACATGGTGGTTTAAACAAATATCTAAAAGACATATTTTTTATAAAAGTTACTGCAGGCTAAGAAATTATCTAAAATAGTTAATAGAGTCTGAAGCAACCCTTGGAGCATCTGCCAGTGTCTGTGTAATGAAACTAATTACAGACAGAATAAAAAAAATATATTTGATGTGAGAAAGTAATTCTGGCAGTTGAGGCCTGTGATCATTAGCATGTGAGAGGAATGCAAATGTTAAAGTGAACTTTAGCATTTTATTACTGCGCTTAGTTTACTTTACTTGTCATGACTGTCTGAGATTCATGTAGGATATCTGCTTTTCACCAACATCCTGCTTCTTACATTCTAGAAGTTGGATGGTGGGTGGTGGTGATGGGGGCTTAGGGTGGTGTGACGGCAGTGTGGAGGAGAAAGGGCTGTGTGGAACAGTACCTGGAGGAAACTTCCTAAAGTGGGCCATGGTTATTCACCAACTCCCTGGTTCTCCGGAGACCACATGAATGCACAAGCTCACTGAAAATCCCACAGGACTACACTTTTCTATATCTGTACTTTATTCTTTTTCTATTTTTGTACATTTGCTTCAGTGTGTCTCTGTACTGTGCTTTTATTGTGGCCTCTCGTTCCCACCTCTTCTCAAGTCTCCTGCTTCCTTTGCTTCCTGCTTCCTCTGAGTGCTTTTATTGTGGCCTCTCGTTCCCACCTCTTCTCAAGTCTCCTGCTTCCTTTGCTTCCTCATTCTGTGGGGATGTTTTTTTTTTCTCTTTTGGTTGGATACTAATTTAAACTTCTTTTCCCGTCAGCCTGCTACTGCAGAACTTTTGCAAAACCGTTATTTACCTGCACACTTTACACATGCAGTGACACTTTTATCATGGCCCTCAAACTCAACCTGACTTTGCTCATCTCTTCTTTCTCAGGGTGGACCCGATGCCCCACGACACTCCCAAACCTCCAGGTTACACACGCTTCGTGTGTATTTCAGACACTCATTCACGCACAGACGCCATCCAGATGCCGTACGGAGACGTGTTCATTCATGCCGGAGACTTCACCGAGCTTGGGCTGCCCTCTGAGGTCAAAAAGTTCAATGACTGGCTAGGTAAGTAAAGACTTGGCTCTATCATTACTGTGGCTCAGGTGTGAATTTCACCACTAGGATTATCATGGGTAGTTTAAGTACAGATCACATACAGCACCTTTTAAAACTTTGGAAGTTAAAAAAAATCAGTTTATTTCAATGCATTTTCTCAGCATGATGTAGTTTCTTGTGTATTTTGTAAGTTCAGCTCTTATCTGATTTTATTTATTCTGTTATAAGCTCAAGGACATCCAAGTACGCTCAGAGAATTTTTAGATTCAGGGCAGAATTTCTGATTTCTTATTTTCTAAACATTTAAACAGAAAAGAAACCCTTTGTTGCATCCAAACCTCTCAGATGTTCACTGACTGAACTGAAATGGCTTCAGTTAACAGTGAAAACTAACAAAAAGGTTTACAAAATGCTCAGTTTGTTGAGTGTATCATTATTGGCTGAAATGTGATCCTTCAGGTCAGATTTTAGCCCGTGTCGTTCATGGACACGAATGTCAGATGAACATTCGTTAATCAAACTCATCCTTTTAAGGATGAGTTTGATTAAGGCAGATTTCATTTGATTTTGCCTAGTTGGAATTAATTTCACTTCAATGGATTTACAGTTGAATCTGTGTTGCATTGTTTTACAAAATGTAAGCATATTTCAATACGTAATTAAATCCAGCTGACCAGTTTAGCCAACATGTAGCAAGAGAAGAGTGTGCCGAGGGTCCCAAGCAGTGAGGTGACAGTTCAAACAGGATCAACAGTTTTTAGCTCTGGCCAATATTTCAATGGTGGACCAAGAAAGACAATTAAAGATGTCATGTGCAATAATATAGAAAATGTGTAAAGAGCAGGAGGATCCCAGTTTTATGAATGCCTTAACATTTCTAATAGGAGTTTGTTGTCTCTAAATATTTTGTGAATTTTTTTTTGTATTTTTGAGAGAATGCATCAGAGCTTTGATTTTAATTCCATTTCAACCTTCTGCTCTGTTGTCCTCCACCTAGAAGCATCTCATCTCCATTGAGTTAACAGCTTCTGGAAGTTTATCAGATGTCAGAAATGAAGAGTCTTTGTACAAAACTGAGTTACAAACTGGAAAATGAAACAGCAGCAGTTTGATCATAATTATTGCTGCCTCAAAAACTTTTCCAGGTCTGTTATGTGAGAGTTTGTGAGCCTCTGTGTGTTCATCTCGCTCTCTGAGGAAGGAGGGGGGGGGTCGTCCTGTCCTTCCCCTGTTTACCCACTCATGTATATAAGAGCTGCAGGGAGTGCGAGTTGCTTGGTGAGTTGCTGTGCTCCAGCAGCGGGCCAGCCAATGGGAGAGATGGGGATAAGAAGGTAAAGTGAGCCAAAAGCACCTGCTGCCACCTCTGAAGTTCCACTCATCTCTCTCTCCTTTCCTATTATTTCCTCCTCCCCTGCAACTCTGCCATCTTCCTCCTCCCATATAAATATTTATGATGCGACTCTGTTCGCTGCCTTTTCACTGATGAATGTGACTCCTGCTGCTTCCTGCGCAGAACAGATTCAGAGTGTGATCAGCTGTGGTCTGACCCTTAACCCCGCTCACAAATGATTCTGCTCCTAAACTTTTTTTTTTACCTTCTCCTTACTTTCATTGGCTTTTCTCTTTTCCTCCCATTGTCTCTCCTTTTCATTCTCCTGTCTCTACCTCCTTCATTTTTAATTTTCTGTAGATTTTCTATTTTCCCATTCCTCTTTCTCCCTCACATTTTCCAGCTAGCTTCCTCCCAGTCCAGTCCTTCCCCATTCTACTCCCTCTCACTTGGTGCAATTCTTCTCTTGGCTTTTATTTTTAGCAGGAAGTCAGCCGGCACTGAGGGTAGGGAGCGGGGGGACTGGCATCCACTCAAAGCTTTTGTCAGGGGATGGCAGCATTGCAGGAGAGGCAGGCAGAGAGAGGAATGAGAGAATGAGAGAAGAGGTAGGAGTTGAAATTCATACAGGGACAGTGATTGGACATGGAGGAGATGATGGGACTGTGGAGGTAAAGTAAGTCGGTCTTTTTTTGTATGTGGAGGAGCTCAGAGTTTTAAAACCTGGAGGTTGATTCCATGATCCCCCAACCCCCATCTTTGTCACTGTCAGAAAACCATGCAGTTACTGCCGTCAGTCACTGAGAAAAGGACACCATCTGTGTGTGCATTTAGCATTTCTCACTTGGAGGCCCATTTTTCTGTCAAATGCTACGTTGTGAGGACCAACTTCACCTTATGGGGCCCAAAATCCGTTAAAAAGAGGTGCTGTTTGTTTCTGGGTCAGGGGTTAAGGAAATGTGCATTGGCACAGTTCTTGAGACGTTAGAAAGATATCCTGTATGTGATTTTATAGCATTTTAGGCTTCTGGCTGTTGAGAAACAATTGCTTCCTGGAGGCATGGACTTGTGTTGAAGTTTTACATTTTACCTAATCTCTAACGTTTGTCCGTGACGCATGTAATGCACCATGTGATGAAAAACGATCTTAACATAAAACTTACCTTTTTTTTAAATAGATCTTTGAGATACAGAATACATAACAGTATAAACACAGCATACATTGTGGTATAATGTCCCCCAGGGAGTTACAAACATCACCATTACATAAATACATTAAAGACAACATAAAGAGCATGTTTTAATAGCTTTGGGGAACTTACCTTGTTATGATAAGCTCCAGACAAGACGCCATACTGCTGTCTCCCCGGCAAACACATGACGTCACAGATACGTTGCGATTGTGGGAGCAACTCTTTATCAAACACCATCTCTTTAGGGAAACTGACTGTCATAATGGGTCTAATGTTTTTTGCCCACATGCAGAAACACACAGAGAGATGGAAGTAAAAGATGTTTATTGCAAAATCAAACAAAGAAGCATGGCTAGGGGGGTCAGCGGGTCGGAGTCCGGGTGCGTCTGCACACAAGGGAAGAGAGAGGTTAATGGTTTCACAGGGGATCAGAAGGGAGTCAACGAATGGTCGTGAGCTCTGTTCTTACTTGAAAAGCAAGTGGAGGATGATGGGCAGAGGAAGGTGGTTCCAGATGTGGGGGAAAGGTGTTGCTGGCTGGCTGGAGATTAACCCGACGTTGGAGGGTGGGCAGGTCAGATTTGTCACCACGGAGGAGCAGCAAGGCGTCACAAAAGGTTTCTTCAGGACTGGTGGACTTGAGGAAACAGACTCCAAAGGCCTCAAAGGAGTCCTGAGGAAGAGCCACAAGAAACAGAGTGAGAGCCTGAACAAACTCAGGTCAAAAAACAAGATGTCTCTAGATTAAACACACTGAGGAGCTAGAATACCAAAACTGGCAAACACTCTGGCAAGGAAGTGTTGGCTGTTTGCTGCTTATATACTCCTCTGGATAATTCCCCTCAGGTGTGGTAGTTGAGCCTGCAGGCACGCCCTCTCCAGCAGAGTGATCCCAATGGCTC
This sequence comes from Poecilia formosa, assembly GCF_000485575.1. Lineage (NCBI taxonomy): Eukaryota > Metazoa > Chordata > Actinopteri > Cyprinodontiformes > Poeciliidae > Poecilia > Poecilia formosa. The sequence continues at coordinate 80,435 of NW_006800749.1, read as the reverse complement.
CCTCTGGTGGACTGCCGAAGAACTGAAAAGGAAGCCAAACTAATCCCCACATCCTGGAACCCAACACTGACAAACCTATCTTTGAATTTGACTAAACAAGTGTTTAATTAACACTGTATTTTTAACATACAACACTGGTGTTTTAAAACAGTTCACATCGAACTTCAGCCCTGCTCAAAAAGCCAGCAGAAAACCAGTAATGGAAATGCTTGCAAAGTGGTGTCTGCCTCCTCATTGGGCGAGAGGCAGGATACACCCTGGACAGGTCATCAGTTCACTACAGGGCAATAGAGACACAAACATCCACAGTTAGAGATCCCCAACACTTATGGTTTTGGGCTGCTGAAGGAAGCTTGAGTACCTGGAGAAAACCCACAAATGACCTGGGAATCACCTGGAGGAGCTGGAGCCGGAGGATGGATGGATGGATGGATGGATGGATGGATGGATGGATGGATGGATGGATGGATGGATGGATGGATGGATGGATGGATGGATGGAT
>NW_006800749.1:64125-79489 GCF_000485575.1 Poecilia formosa | reverse complement strand
TCCTGCCAGTTTACACATTTAACCTCAGTTATTGTAAAAATATTAGTGTAGTTTTGGAATAATACATAATATAACAAAATCGTGGCACAGTTTCCCACAATTAATTTCACTGTCTTTCTCTTAGACGTGACTCTGCTTTCTGACTGGAGGCTGCAGGGTTCACAGCCTTTAGCATCTTATTTAAAGCCTGCTCTGTTCCTTTCTGTTGAATAATAAATGAGCAGAGACTGTGATGCAATCACAATGCAGGCATTTTAAATGCAAGTAAGTATGGGTAGTTGTTTTTTTCTGGTCAGAAAAGGGAGAGTTCTTTCTCTGCATATCTTGGCCTCTCCAGCTCCATCTTTGGGTTTTACACTCTTTAACTCCGTTTCCTTATATCTTTACTTTCTTTTTTGCTTCTTTATCTTTCCTTAGTTTTCTGCTGGATTGCCTTCTTTAGCTCTGTAACAGTGAGGGCATTAAACTTTTATGCTGTCTTTTTATGGTATGTTGTACTCTTCTTCTGCCTCCCTCCTTTTCTTCCTGCCCTTGTCACACATCTATCTCTCCTTAGTTTGCCATTTTTGTGTTCCTATTCTTGGGTTTCCCTTCTCAGCGAGGTTCCTTTATGTCTGCACTTCTATTCTCCATTTGTCTTCATTTCTAATTTTGCTCTCTACTTATTTCCTCCCGTTAAATTTAAATCAGTAAACTTGATAAAACTTCATTCGACTGTAGATTTAGCCAGCCATTTTGCTTTTGTCCCTCAGGGCTTTTGTTTGTTCTGTTTGCATTTGTACAAATCTGTATTACTTAGATTTGTGCAAACAGGAGGGGAAAAGATTCAAATGGCTGTGAAGTGCTTACAGAAACATTTTCACTATGTTTTTTTTGTAAGTACTGAATTTTTTATTCATATTTCAGGAAACATTTATAGGAGGAGGAGCTTCCAAGAAAATACATTTCCAACATGATGGATATATCTTTCCTTATTTTTAGCTTTTCTGTTGCAGAGTTCTCTCTGAGTCAGGATCATTGAATGTATGTTTTATAATAAATGTAGCTTTTACACTGTCTGTCAAGGAGAGGGAAGCCTATTACAACCCAAGGCCAAGCTGCTGGAGACTTTAACACAGAGCAGATGAAGGAAGTCAGCAGCACTGCAGCCCGTCTGAGTGTAGACAAGACACAAGTAGATGATTTCACTTAGCGTGGCGCTGTATTTGATAAAAATTAAGGGATTCACCTTGAATCCCTTAGTCATGGTATACATGACTAAGAAATCAAGTATATCATGACTTCTTAGTGAAGGAGCAGGACGTGAAACCCCAAAACAACTGTTTTTGCTGATAAACTGTCTAAACAGGTTGTTTAGGGTTCTATCTTTATGTTTCTGTGCAAAGTTAGACATTTTTGTGCAGTTTGCTTAGTTTGCCTAAAACCGTCTCACTTCTGGCCTCTCCAGTCAAACGATTCTTAGGCAGTTGAATTTTCCTCTTACTGCAGTACGGCTTGGTTTATTTATTAAATCTAAATTTGCTCTAAATAGTTCTGAAGAACAAATAGTTGAACAGAATTCTGCAAAGTGGCTCAGAGTAAATGAGTTGTTGCTTAACACTGATTTAATTTGACATAATAGAAACCAAAACCCAGGCCTGGGGTGGATGGCACGTTGCCAAGTGCCTTTAATTCATCAGCATTCATCAGAAGCCCACGCTACATGTTGTGAAAGTTACAGCTTAATCTTCCACCACATTATCCTGGAGGCGACGTTTGTCACACCGAACGAGGAAGTGGAGCAGACAGAATGAAAGAGAGAGGTGGAATGCCAGACAGAGAGGAGACAGACCACCTACGAGGATGCTTGATGATGCGCCGTATCTGTCTTTGTCACTGCCTCTGTGTGAGCGTCTCTGGATGTGTCCGTGTGCGAAATGCATTATGTTTGCTGTGGACATTGTGAAGTGTTAGGAAGTTCTGCTGGACTCAGATAAAATTATGTTTTTGGATGCGTGGCGCAGTAGGTGGTGTTTGTGTGCGGTTCCTCATAATTACTGGCTGTCTTTGTTTTGGGTCTGCTTATTCAATTGTGTGTGTGTTTACATGGGTGTGATGGGAGCTGCAGTGTGCGGGTGGTGCATTAAATGAAATGTGTATGAAGTTTGTGTTCAGGTGGAAAGGCAAAAGTTCTTTTATCTTCCTTCATTGTGTACCTTTATCTCACATATCTTCTTTTTCTCTTTTATATGATATATTACTTTTTTGGGGCATTCAGTCTTTCATCTCTGTGCTTCTCTCACTCTGTGTCATGAAACCACCACTGAGTGTGTAATTTATCTGTCGCTGAACATCAGTTACGTTTTGTCTGAAGCTTCACTTTGAATCCAACTGTTTTTTTTATTCTGGATAATGTTGTGCCGCAGGTTCAAAACTTTACACAGTTCTACACATAAAGAGAGTGTTCAGAGTCAGACAGACAGTGACAGAAATGGTAGTAATAAAAGGAGTTGAATAATCAAATTCATCTAATACAGTGGACTCGTGGTATAGGAGGGGATTTGGGACCACAATCGGAGAGTTGAAATCCACAAATACTTGAGATTTCAGACCTCCAGAACATTTATTACTGCATAGACATGTATTATACACTAATATGCATTGAGATAATGAGAAATATAAGATGACATGAGCCAAACTGGTATGTGGCAGTGATAAATGTTGATTAAAGGTGATGATCCTCTTACTAAGGCAGTTCCTTTACAAACTGCTCTTTTTCAGGAGGTTTTGCAGAGTTGTTCTTCATGGGTATTTCAGCTTCTGAAGCTGCATTTTCTTTAAAATTTTCTGGATATTTTTAACAACAACAGCAAAGAAGTCTGCAAATAGGCAAATTTTCTATGAATAACTCAGAGCTAAAGAAAAATCTGTGAATATGTGAATCTAGGCTGGGGTTCACTGTATATGTGTCAGAGCATCAGCCCACTGCAGCAGAGACCTCCAGATCTATGAAGGTCTGCCAAGGGATGTGGCACAAAACCATCAGTACCTGATCATGTAAATCCTGGATGCTGTGAAGTGGAGCCTCTGTAGTTCAGTCTCATTTGTCCAGATGTTGGACTAATGGGAGGTCGGGTCAGGTCAAAACCTTAAACTTGAATTTGCTGTTGTGCATCTGTAGACATTCTGCATTGAAGCACATGGCTAGAGGCCAGTGCCATTCGGGAACATGGTTTCCATAGTGAGGTTTGATTAGTCAGCAACAATGCTTAAACAGGTGGTAGGTATCCATGTAAAACTCTCCTAAATGACAGGAAGAGAAGTTTTCCAAGGCATCACTCTGCCCTTTCCAGCTGACCCTGGAGGGCCACACGTCCTTATGCACAAAGACAGTAATGATGTAAAATTCATAAAGAACTGTTATTTATTGGGTAATTAACATTTATAAAATTAACACAAATGAGATACCAGCTAACAATAACTAGAACATTTCTGAAGAAATTTAAGAGTCAGGCTAAAGTGTGTGATTCTGGACCGAATCAGATGTTCTGATTAGGAGTCAGGTTCAGCGGGCCTCAGCTCAGATAGTAAAAGCCTAAACAACTTAGATTAATGTATAGTTCATTAATTATTAAATGAACAAGATTTTGTTCCATTTAGTTTCTGCATAACATAGCATTTTCCTGATTTATTATTATTATTATTTTGGTTGTGAAGTCTTTCCAACATTACAGAGCTCCTATGGATCTGGAATGTTAGAACACACTGACCATCATATACAGGGAATAAGAGACGTGCTGTTCTTGACATTTAAGTAGCCTCAAAGTATTCAAGTAATATTGATGATTTTCTATTTAGAAAATCCTTTGAAACTATTTAGTTTCAAAGGATTTTCATAAAAACTGATTTAAATTAATGATGTAGCAAATAGAGAAAGAGAAGACCGGATGAAGGTTTAAAAGAACCTGAATTTTCTTTTTGTTTTACTTCAGAGGAAAGTTTGAGTGCAGCTACTTCCTTATTTATTAACTCCTATGGAAACACATTTCAGGCTGGCAGGAAGTATTTGGCCCTTATTTTTATGCAACTGCACACACTCCCAGAATTCCCAGACTTACACTGTTATTAAGTTATTTGGCAAGATGTTTTGGCTACTGCTTTTTAATATCGACATGTACACACACACACACACACAACACACACACACGCACGCACGCACGCACGCACGCGCACACACACACACACACACACACACACACACACACACTTTGGAATTAACTCTGTTGGCAGGCTGGATTTTTTTTTGCTTTTCTTTAGGAATCTATGTGTGCACACACATGCACACACACAATGGGCAATAATCCGCCTGTACATGTGGGAGCTTTGGCCAGACCAGGGATTTTCCTCCTCAAAGAGCAGACCACCCATAGCAGCAACAGAACAATGATGGCCATGCTCCGGAAGATTTCCTGTGGGTGCAGTTGGAGCCCACACACATACCTAGCTAGCTCCATGCATACAGACGATCTCAGGCATCTACGTATACAACACACAAAGATTACGCATGGACACAAAATCATAAACATACCTGCAGAAAGCATAGTGCAGCTGTGCTTAACTGGAAAGCACCAGGTAGGATTAGTAGCAGGATGTCACACACTTGATTTTGAAGATGTGCAGCTGAAGGGGAGGGCATGCAGCAACACAACGGACAATACAGAAAAAGGACTGAAAAATGTCAAGGAGAAACTAGATGGTTGAAGGGATAAAAAGAAGAGTTTATCCACAGTGTTGCCAGCCATCTGCTACAAAACTAAACTGAATGATGTAGACAGATCAGTACTAAGTAACTTGACTATAATTAGAACTTTGTTTTAGCACCTGGGCTGCCTGGATCGTGAGATCATCTCTGAGCTTTCATTTAAGACCAAATGATTTCCACAAAGTGGAAAAATCAGACGGAATCACAAAATTCGCCAAACAAAATTGAAATCAAAACATGTAGAATTTACTTATAGCTGTGATTTGAGAATGTTATCTGGTTTCTGTAGTATTTTGGCCACTGCAGCTCCTGTACTTTTCATCACCTGGTCCACACAGGAATAAAAGGTGAGCCAAGGTGAAAAAACTGAAGAAAAAAAAACTTGAGGCATAGCGCAGAATTAGCAAAGTACACAAATTTGAAAGGCAGCTTCTCTGTAGGTTTTATCTCTGTCCTTAAAGTGCACAAGCTCCAACTTGACGCTTCTGACACATTTTTGATACTTCCGTCTGAACGCAGCATTAGATATTTTGATCAAACTTGGTCAGCTTGCTCAGACGGTGAGTTTTTGAGCATATTAAAGGGGCATGGCCAGACCTGGGTCGCTATGGTACCGAGCGGCTGGCACATGAGGTGTTCAGTAAGGTTCTTGCTCCGTTGCTGTAAAATACCATCTTCTCATAATCCTTTACCAGAAACTCACTTCAGTAATCCTGAACTACTGTAATCCTTTAAAACGCCCCCTATCTGGAAAAGTTGGAGGCACACTCCCACATCATGTCTTCTCTTTTCACTTGGCTTTTATCACAGAAGCGACAGTTCTTATTATTGAATTCCATGAATGTCCCTTTTTCTTTTCATGGACAAACAGTAAATGACGACCGTATTTAATTAATTTCATTGTAAAGCTGTGATTTTCATATTGACAGCTTGCCTTTGTAAAACTATTTGGTTTTATATCTTGTTACTTTGCTGCAGGCCCTAAAAGAAACTTCAGAAAGGATCAGTAATCCTTTCTGAAGCTTCTGAAGCCTCAAAACTGTTGGTTTTCTTTATTACAAACAAACCTGGGTGCTCAGAGGTTGAATATCTTCACCAGGTATATTCTTATGTTGAAGCTGGACTCTAGTCAGTTATACAGTGCAGCTGGCCATAACACATAATAAGTAACTCATACAACCTTAGTCATTTTTGGAGCTGTTTATTAAATTTAAATCACTAACATTTTTATCTTAATCTCCCTCCAACTTTAGCTAAATCATTCTTCCTCCATTAACATCTCTGCAACAAAAAGTTCAAACCTCATATCTGTTTCTTGCTTAACTGCAATTTACCATAGGAAATGTTTCCAGGGAGGAAAGTTAAAGTTACTCCATGTATGTGAACTGTGAAACATTATTTTTGTGAAATGAGAAATTTTGACTAAACTTCAGTTACTTCTGCACTGGCCACATCACCAAGGCTAAGTGTGTCTAAGTCTTACTCACAGTGAACAGCAGCAGTCTTCCAGTCAATTTAAATCCGCCCTTTTCTCCATGATACTGGAGAGACTGTTTGATCTTGTAATTAATTAAAATATATATATATTCAAAGACGCTGTAGTAGAATAGTCTCATCATAACACAATGTTTGCTTTAAGACTGGCTTAAATCAACACAGAACTGCTGGATAAAGTAAATCTGACTGGTGAACAGTCACAGACAGTTCTGTTGTTTTACAAAAACATAATTATCACAGACAGAACATCCTACAGATTAAAAACTCATCACTGTTCTCCTGGTAAGGACCACTGCCCTGGATGGAATTATTTCTGGAAAATCCCCCCATCACCATGGATACCTGCAGAACATCTCACTTCATTTTTTTAGCCAACCCTCCAAAAGTAACTAATAAAAGGATAAAAAAAAATTCTTCATAATTTAAAGAAATGATACTTTGAACTAACTTAAAATAAAAACCTTTCATTTGTTACAGCTATATTTATTAGTTTTGATTATTTGATCAAAACAGCATTTTCATCCATCCATCCATTACCATACACTCTTATCCCTAAATGGACAGGTTGCCAGTCCATCTCAGGGCAACACAGAGACATACAGGACAAACACCCACGCACACCTAAGGAGAATTTAGAGAGATCAGTCATGTTTAGAGAGGTCAGTCTTGTTTAGAGAGGTCAGTCATGTCTTTGGACTGTGGGAGGAAGCCAGAGAACCTGGAGAGAATCCAGTATGAACAGGGGGAACATGGAAACACCATGCACAAAGATATTGGGGCCAGGAATCGAACCCAGGACCTTTTTACTGCAAAGTAACAATGCCTTAGTAACATATACTCAGGGGTGAAAGTAATTTTAAATTCTTGGGGGTACTATACTTCTTTGTGTGTTTTGGAGTTTCTGTGCTGATGAATTTTTTTTTTTTTTACAAAGCAATAAAAGCTGAGTAGCTCTTGAATTGCTACAAAATAAAGCTGTATTTCCCTCAGCCCACTTGCTGCAATGTTGACACCTTGAGATGCCATGAAAAGGCCTGTTGTGATAAACGATAAATCAATTAATCGCACGATAAATTAAACCTATCGACCTCATTTTAATTATCGGCTTTATCGTCTCTTCCTGTCTTTTTTTCTTTCTGTTGATGACACTGAATGAAAAAAGGCTCAGCTCCGTTGCTCCCCACTGACCCTCCCTTCCTCATTTCCTTAGTCTAATGTCCAGCGCACACTACACGAGTTGTCGGGGCGATTGTCGGCCCATTTCCAAAACCTGACCCTAACCCCCACACACTGCAGGATGATTGGTTACGACCAGCGATAATCTTGGAACGCCCAACATTCTAAGATTGTCATAAGGGGAAAATAGGGGCAAAAAAATCGTGTAATGTGAACTATTGTATTAGGTAGTCGGATGTGCCCATCTTCTCCATCTAAATCTAGTGATTACTGAAGGGCAATATAGTATACAGACTTCATAATCTGTACTCTTTTGGTTGAATGCAGTTTTTATTACCACTTTGGCTTTATATTGTTTAGTTTTTATTCAAGTACGTTTTTTGTTAATGGAGACTGAGAATCCATTTTATTTTTGGTTGTTTTGTTTATTTAGTTTATCAGTTCCAGTGTTATGCGTTCGTTTGACAATAAAGTGTATCTATCTATGGCAGGAAATCACATGCATTATTAGTCATTTCCATTAAATCAATGTCAAAAGGTCTTGAAACAATATTATTATTTATTGCAGTAATTGTTTTAGACAATTAATTGTTCAGCAAAATGTGTTATTGTGACAGGCCTAACCATTAGACCTAAATTCTGAACATCATGGCATGGAGTGCATCCCAGTTTTCCATGTCTGGCATATAACCATTCATTTTAGCTTTTAAACTGGTTATATTGATCCTGTGTCCAGACAGAGGGATAATCAGTAGCCTAGAATCATGACCGATTTGTTCTAAGGATCCTGCAGCTTCCACTTCGTCTTCCTAACATGGCGCCTCCTCACCCTGACTCTCATACTGATAGGAGGAATCACAGAGCTCTGTTAAGTTAAAAGCACATCTTCTGAAGTTGGGATATTTTTCCTCCAACAGATTCCAGAGGAACCACCTCAAACCAGATGTTGGACTGGATTTTATTTCAATGTCATTTGTGAATGTTAGAGCCTCAATTTCAGCAGTGAAGCTTTAAGGTTGAAAAAGGTTATCATTTGGAGAAAGTCTCATCAACATCAATATTTCCACTAAATAAGAGGAAAAATTGCACCCCTGCTCTAGTAAAGTACGAAGAGTTCAGAAACAATATGAAATGGGAAAAAAGCTATTTATTAACCTTATTGATAAACTTTATTTATTTATTTATTTATTTATTTATTTATTTATTTATTTATTTTATTTCTTAAGTCGTGTTTTAGTTTGTTCTTGAAAAACGAATCACTCACAGCTGATAAGTGGGTGTTCTCATGGCTGCACAATGAACCCATTGATTTTTTTATAGCAGACAACCGCTCCACTCTCTTGCACGTACTGCGTACCCCCGCTAAATCTTTTACGGGTACGCAGTACCCGACCGTACCCTCCTACTTTCACCCCTGCATATATTATATGCTACCAATGGGAGCCGCCACTGTGCAGCTGCTCTACATTTTAATTTAAAATACATAAAAAAAAGTATCCTTCAAGAATCAGACGTGAACATTTATGTCTACATTCAAAATGTTACTCAATAGAAAAAAATTAACAAAAATATATTTTATTCTTTAACACTTACCACGAACAAAAGCTATAGTGTTAAAAAAAGTTAAAATCTAGATTTTGTGCAGTGAAAATCTAAATTTTGACTGTCTTCATCTCTGATAAAAATCTGATCTTTCAAATTTTTATCATTTGAAACATCAAAATTATTATGGTGTATTTCTAAAGCAAATGCTCCTTTTCATGTACCAGAAATTACAAAATAAGACACTCAAGTCTTCAGTGCTTTTTCCAACATACACCACATAAGGAAAATAAAACAATACAATCAATATAGCAGAGCTGTTTTAACAAGAAAAAAAAAAACAAATTAAAAAATCAGATCATGGTGTTTTGATTTCTCTTAATTGTTTGTTCCTTCCCAATACAATTTACAATTGAAGCCAAAGTTCTCCAACGAATGTAGATGTTTTTAGACAAAAAGGAATCAGAAAATAAGTTTGCTGTGCATTGGTTTTGTGTGTCCATTTGCCTTTGGGGAAGTACAGCCCCTTGTTTATGGGGCTTTTTTTCTGTGTCTTTGTGACAGCTAAACACAAGCCCTTTCTCCAAACAAATGGCAGTTAGGTATGAAGAGACGTCGGCCTGGGCCCAACCCGTAGAGATGGCTTCTCTTTGACAGCTGCTTTCATCTCGTTATTATTCCTCCTTCACACTCAAGGATTTTTGGGCTTCCCAAAGTATTTCTTTTGCCGTCTCCTTCCTCTCCCTCCCTCTGTCCTTCCACTGGCACTGAGCTGTGATTGGCTGTTATGACAGACTTGTCGCCTGGCTGTCAGCTTCCTCTGAAGCTCACTTTAATTACTCCTTTTCACTAACATGACATGTTCGTGCACAGATGCATGCAAACTTGTGCACACATTGGAAAGTCACTCACAAACAGACCTGCTGATACACAAACTGGCGGGTTGAGCTGCACACTGTGCTGTGCTGGCAGTAATAATGGAATAAGAATGGTGATTGAACTCTCTGCCAGCCACGCTACCTCACACAGCAGACCTCCAGATGTTTGTCAATGTTGACTCTGTTTCTTTAGTCAAGCTTTGAAAATGTCATTTGAAATTGTGAAGGCCCAGACACTGCTGGGCTTGATGAGCTCAGATCAATGTGACACCCTGCTGTGCCGAGCGTTGAATAGCCAATTAAAGCCATTGAAAAGGAGGAGAGGATAAAGGAGTGAGGGTTTGATTAGAGGAAGATGATGAAAGAAGACGGGGTAAAGATCCAGCAGTGATTGCTCTAGCCTGTAAATGTTTAATATTCTGCATCATAAAAGTGACAGTGATGACCCATTCTGCTTTCCTTTCTTCTCCTTCCTGTTTCCAGAGGGACACATTCAGCTTTGCTTGCTTTAACAAAAGGCAGCAGTGCACTGGGTTGAGACCTTCACTGATTGAGGAAATCTAAGACAGATGTACAGATTTACTAGGAATAGCAAGGAAAACAAGAAGAAAGCCTTGTCACATGTAAATTTTAAACCATCTGAGAGGGGTTTTGTATGGTCTGCAGTTTCTTCCTCCGCTTTGCTTCCTTCTGTCTTCATCTCTGTTTCTCCTCCTTTCCCACATTCCTCTTCATTCCCTGATTTCATAAATTTTTTTCTCCCATGTACACTTTCTTCATTATACTTATTTATTTATTATCTTAATGTATTTATTTCAGTTTCCACATATTTGCCTGGCCACTTCTTAACTTATCAGTATTGTGTTCAAGACCACCTAACCCGAGACCAAGACAAGACCAAGACCAGAGTGTATCGAGACCGAGACAAGACCAAGACTTTTGGGGTCCGAGACCAAGTCAAGACCAAGACCGAGGGAAGTCGAGACCGAGTCAAGACCAAGACCGGCTACAGCTACATGACACAATAAAATGTAAAATATGATCAAAATTGCTTCTCAAAATAATCTGAAAGATCCATATCCCCATAAAAACACCTAGATATTAAATACTTAACACATTTTACCAATATTAAATATTCAATTTCTGTGCTACAATGTGTGATGGTCTCGTGTCATCCCTAAAAACGTAACACCCTGGGCATTTGCCCATATTGCTCATGTAAGAAACCACCACTGTCTGCACCATTAAACATAGCAATTGAGGCAATGCCCTGACGGAAAATACTCTCAACTATGAACACTGACCAAGGAGCAACAAGCAAGAATTAACCAAGCAGAAGGCGCTCATCCTGACTGTTTTCACTCTCTATCCCAGTACATGAAGCCAGGTAGTCTGACACCATGGCTATTATATAACTGACGATTAGACAAACATTTTCTGCCGCTGAGAGAAAACCACGGCGCATGTCCTGGAGTGCCGCGCGTAAGTGAAAGGTGGGGAGGGGAGTGGGAGGGGTAGGAGGGAGTAACAGAAAGACATAGTTGCTTGGATTTTAATCGGTGCGTTTTGCATCCACTGAAAACAAAGATGTTAACAAATAAAGTGGACAGTATGCTCATGCTGCACGTTTAGTGATATTTTCACAGTTGTGGTCTCGACTGGTCTTGAAATAAAATGCCAAGTCCTCAGAGCCCGAGACCAAGATAAGACCGAGACCAAATGCGGTCGAGTCCGAGACGAGACCGAGACCATCAAAAAATGCTTTTAAGACCGGTCTCGAGACAAAGACCAACTTCGAGTACCACAACACTGCTTATTGTGTCCTTCATTTTCAGCCTTGCATCTATCCTTTTTGGTCATTTATTCCTCTGATATTCCTCTCTTCTAACCCAGGTACTCTGCCCTACGACATCAAAATAGTGATTGCTGGGAACCATGAGTTGACCTTTGACCAGGAGTTCATGGCAGACCTCATCAAACAGGACTTCTACTACTTCCCGTCAGCCTCCAAACTGAAGCCTGAGAATTATGAGAATGTCCAGTCGCTGCTCACCAACTGCATCTACCTGCAGGACTCTGAGGTCACTGTGCGAGGCTTCAGGATCTATGGCTCTCCGTGGTGAGTGACTGCAGCTCTCTGCACAAGTCAACAAGTTTGAAATGTGTAACTGATGATATCTGTCCTGTTTGGCTGCTATGCTGAGAATGAGAAAGAATGTGATGCGATGAGGGTGGAGGATTACTTGGTTGGGTGAGTGAGTCCACAGCCAGTTTCACAAATGAAACCAAGCATAAAATTAAGAGCATGTATGTGTAGGCAGTTTCTTTTCATTTTGATTTAATTACAAATCAGTATAGTATATTTACATATACTACATACAATCATTTATTAATTGGGTTCATTCTTAATGTCAATAAATGCTTTGTATCACAGAATGAATGAGTTAAAGGGAGCTCTGCAGTCTCACTGATATAGAAACACCAATCTGAGAAGAATTCTCCACTCAGCTGTTCTTACAGTTTTGAGGAATGCTTCATCAGATCAGAGTCAAGAGGTCAAGTTTTAATTAAAATAATGATTTAAAAAATCATTTTTTATCATCTTCATCGACTCAAGAGCGGAATACAACAACCAAACATAAAAACAAGTTTACATCAGTTAGACTTGTTGGGCCTGTTTTCATCTGCATGTGTTTGGCACAATCTGCTTTGTAAGTCTCACACAAAGCCTCAATGTTTTCTTTTTTTACCCATTAAATAGTCAGGGTACATTGTCATTCTGTTACTAATGGGTATTTTAAAGTGACCTCAGTACAGTGTTGTAATGAGTGTATCCCACATCTTCACATAACCTTATGTATGTTCTGGTGAGCACTCCATGAAGTCCTGAAGTTCATAATCATCATATCACTGATGATGACAAGTTGGTTTGGATCATCATCATTAAGAAAACCAGGAGAAACATGCCAAGAAACACATATTTCCATTATCCCACTGAGGGACAATGTGTTAGACCTGGTGAATGTTGAGGTTACCCACAGCGGTGGTGTGTGTTAGACCTGGTGAATGTTGAGGTTACCCACAGCGGTGGTGTGTGTTAGACCTGGGAATGTTGAGGTTACCCACAGCGGTGGTGTGTGTTAGACCTGGTGAATGTTGAGGTTACCCCAGCGGTGGTGTGTGTTAGACCTGGTGAATGTTGAGGTTACCCACAGAGGTGGTGTGTGTTAGACAGTGGTGTACTTAAGTACAATTTTCGTGTATCTGTACTTTACTTAAGTAGATTTAATAATGGATACTTTCTACTTTTACTCCACTACATTTTACAGTAAGTATCTGTAATTTCTACTTCACTACATTTCTACAAAACTGTCACATTACTCATTACATCCAAGTCACGTTGCACTTTTTTTTCCTGCTAAAATGTGAAGTTCAGGGTCTTAAGGTGGCGCCGTAAAATCCAAGCAATAACGTGACTTACATGTCTGTTGTCACCCATCACCTCCCCCTTTACTCGCAAATGGAGCTCCAAGACATGCGCAGTGGTTTCCTCCGAGCGGGAGAAGATGTCTGTATAATCGTCAGTAATATAATAGCGCTGCATAAATCGACATGTAAATTCAGCAACGCTTTGCTTTGACAGACAGTGGGAACTTCGTCCAACTTTTAGCGTCACTTGGAAGGAAAGCTTAAAGAAAGGTAAGCTTTGTGAACGTGATGCTAGCAAAGCTAGCTGTACTGACTGAGACACACATGTGTCATCTGCGATGAAAAAAAGTTGTCACTCATGCGCTGAATTATTGTGTGGAGGTGTTGACTGATGTGTCACATATATGGAACAACGCTGTGACCAAAGTGCAATATAGTGATATGACATTCAGGAACGATCCGATTCTTCTGGACAGATCTTTACTAAGGTTGATAGGACTGAAGCCTCACTGAGAGCCGTTCTTTATTCTTGTAATGCACTGCGTACACTGCAGTAACTATTATTTTATTTCATTAAAATACATATATTTATTTATTTAAATGGCGAATAAATAAAACAGGAACGTAAGAACGCAGAGCATGCTCATTGCCCATTGCTCTTTGTTTTTGTCACCTGTCATGGTGGCAGACTTTGCAGCAGGAGGGAGGACGAAAACAGTCACAGTGCTCCTTCTGCTTATTGCGCCTTGGACAGTGTTCATAGTTGAGCGTTGTTTACCGTTAATTGCTATGTTTAATGGTGCAGACAGTTGTGGTTTCTGACATTGGCAATATGGGCAACCGTCCAGGGCGTTATTTTTTTTAGGGATGGCAGGAGACCTCTGCGGATTGTAGCACAGAGATGAAAGCAAAACAGAATGAAGAAGAGTTTCAATTGATACTGGTTAAATTTATTTCAGCTCTAAGTATTTAATATCTATGTGTTTTTATGGGATTGTGGATCTTTCAGATCAATTTGATCAATTTGAGCAATTTTGATAGGTAAACTTAATTTTATTGTGTCATGTAGCGCGCGGGTGCTGGTCTTTGTCTTGTCTTGGTCTCGGTCTTGGGTTCGGTGGTCTAGACTACAACTCTGCTACGTGGCTCCTTGGTTCCATGTCCTCCCCTGCCAGTTGGATTTCTTTCAAAATAAAAGCCACTAGTGGCAAAAAAAGTGAAGTTCATGCTATGTTAGGACAGGAGACAAGATGTTTCCATCCCTGAAATTATGATGCATAGAATCAAGTCTAAACTATGTTACAGAGAGTAAACACAATAAAAAACATGCTTTATCTGTGGCATTGCTCATTAAAATGGCACATGACTGATGTATTAAAATTAAATATGATCGGTTCACTTAATGATATTAGTGATTAGGTAATGCATTCAGCAAGTACTTTTACTTTTAATACTTAAGTATTTTTAAAAGCCAGTACTTTTTTACTTTTACTTAAGTAAAATGTTAATGTGGTACTTTTACTTTCACTTGAGTACATTTTTGTCTGTGTATTTGTACTTATACTTAAGTAAATTTTTTGAGTACATTCTCCACCACTGGTGTTAGACCTGGTGAATGTTGTGGTTACCCACAGCGGTGGTGTGTGTTAGACCTGGTGAATGCTTTAGGACTGCCAGTAAATTCTTGGCCTTAAAGAAATCCAAAGCAATGTTGTACTCAGACAGTATAAACTCTTAAAAGAACATATTGATAATATGATGATACATTTTATTTTGGACAGATATTTCACCAATGTAGTAAAAGTAAAACTTTCATATGAACAATGTTTACAAACAAACTTCTTTTAGACACCTGGACAACTTCATTTTTCCAGACATTTCATTTTACTCAAGTTTAAGACATTTATGAAAATGTTGCTTGTTCTGTTCTGTTTAGCCGACAGAAATCCTAGGTATAACAATTCGATCGGGTTCATCGTGCCGTGTGGTATCCAGCCACATGGGCACAAAATAATGGCTACAAGTCAGTGTTGTGTTCAAGACTACCTAACCCGAGACCAAGACAAGACCAAGACCAGAGTGTATCGAGACCGAGACAAGA
>NW_006800749.1:61174-61723 GCF_000485575.1 Poecilia formosa | reverse complement strand
CGAGAGGACCTGGGATCCAGAGGAAGAGAGAGCGCCAGACTTTTTCCAAAGTTAACCAATTTAGAATTTCTTCCTTAACAATGTGTGAGTGTGTGTTTGTGTGTGATACAGGATAACTGAGTTGGTGTAATAGCAGGTTTCCCAAAGCGGTGCTTAAGCTGGTGTATAGTGAGCTGGACAGTGCAGCAGAACTGGGAGTAAGAGTAAGAGGATAGAAAACAGACAGGGAACGAATTCCAGGTCCGGACCGGACCAGACTCAAGAAGTTAGAGCAGCGTGTAAACATGGAAGATCTTCTGTTCACCACCTGGTCATGGTTGCTGATTGTGATATGCGAGTGTGTGAGTGTGTGTGTGCTTCTGGTAGCCTTGGGGTGGGATTTAGTAGCACAAAGGCGCTCTAGCTGGTGGACAGAACACCACCTACCTAGGCCTGTTGCGATAAACGATAAATCAATTAATCCCACGATAAATTAAACCTATCGACCTCATTTTAATTATCGGCTTTATCGTCTCTTCCTGTCTTTTTTTCTGAAAAAAGACAGGAAGA
>NW_006800749.1:59993-60458 GCF_000485575.1 Poecilia formosa | reverse complement strand
ATTCTATGAGTGCCACTGATCTGGGCTCTTCACTATATTAGAAATGTGTCCTACTCATAATTTAGCAACTTAGATTCTCAGAAACATGGCTGTTCTTCAGCAAATGACATCTGAGTCATTAATAATAATGAGCTACATGGCAGGGACATACAGTTTCACACATTCTTTTGTGAGACCAAACACAAAAATGAGTATGCATGTCTCATTCTGTGCAGTTATTTCATTAGCAGCCTGTTAACCTCACACCCATGTCTTACGATAATAAGAAGAAAAAAGTCATTATCTTTGCTTAAAGGAAAATTTCCTTCCGGTCTGAATTTATGTGAACCTTAAAAGAATATAGAGCAACTTCCCCATCAAGAATCAGCTTCTAAAAAGTTATTCCAGTAGAAATGAAAAAAGTTAAAGTGGCAGTATTATGTATTTTCTAGACACATAGTGCCATTTCAATGTGGAAAGACTCAG
>NW_006800749.1:56721-57267 GCF_000485575.1 Poecilia formosa | reverse complement strand
CGATAAATCAATTAATCGCACGATAAATTAAACCTATCGACCTCATTTTAATTATCGGCTTTATCGTCTTTTTTTCTGAAAAAAGACAGGAAGTATCTGGGTATCTGAGACATTAAACTTTTTAATCACTTTCTTTCTCTGTCTGAGTCTCTCCAGATTGAAGTGCTATATTAATGTGCATATTGATGCCATCCATATAGTAATGCTGCATTGATGAACAGTCTGATGCACAGGAGGCCCGTTAGGTTCTGTTTTTCTGCTAAATCATGATATTTATACCAACAAAATTTAGCTAAGGTGATTATAAATCTGACCATGTACAAATTGTGAGAATAATAGATATCTCTGGTCTAAGAACATTTTATTGTTTACTCTAATCAATAATAGATTGATTAGAGTAAACAATAAAATGTTCTTAGACCAGAGATATCTATTATTCTCACAATTTGTACATGGTCAGATTTATAATCACCTTAGCTAAATTTTGTTGGTATAAATATCATGATTTAGCAGAAAAACAGAACCTAACGGGCCTCCTGTGCATCA
>NW_006800749.1:50003-55942 GCF_000485575.1 Poecilia formosa | reverse complement strand
TGTTATATGTATGACATATAACATATGACTTAAAAGAAATTTGACTTTGTAATTTAATGCTTTGAAACTCCACTTTCAGGAAGCCATTTACAGCATGGCTCCTCTATTAACCATTTAACAATGTTTTACCAGCATTGAGCTGAGAAGTAGCTCTATGAGTTTAGCAGATGTGCAGCTCCACCAGGTGTTTACTAATTGCTGCTGGCTAATCTGTGTTAGGGTTCAACTTCCCAGGTCCTATGATATTCAATTTTTTCATTTGTCAAATTCTGTGACAAATAAAACCTTGCCAATCCTGACCTTGGCCTGGGCCAGGATTGAAATGTTCTGACAGCGATATTAGACCTTTGCAGATGCTCAAAATGAGTTTATTTTTTGTTTTTCTCTTTGAATATGCTTCCAATATGTTTTTCTCTTTGAATATGCTTAGATTTATGAAAATACTAAATCCTCTGATTTAGAGGACAGGAAAGATGTCCAAATATGTTAATAGTTTCATATATATAAAAGGTAAAAGGAAACAGTCTATTTGTTGATCGGGGATATGAGTGACTGGAGAGGCAGAGCTGGAGATGCTGTTTTCCTTTTTAAATGAAAACAGCGAATAGTGCCGTTCCCTACTGCTCCACGAGAAATAATTAAGAATGGAGATGCAAAAGACTCCTTAATTAGATTTTTTAATTATTGAGGATTCACTTCTCCTTCTATAGTGTCCCAATTAAGAAACCTCATCAAAAACGAAAGAGATGAAGAGAGACTGTTTTTCTTTCTTGTTCCTCCTCCTTTCTGCCTTGTCCTCTTCTCCCCCTCCTCTTATTCCTCCACTCTTTCATTTTACATAAACAGACTACCTGCATTCTGTCTGATGAACTGTCTGCACTGATGAGCAGGAAATAGAGGAGATTCTTTCCAGCTTTAATTAACTTCTTTTTTTCATGAGTATGGTTAAAATAAAGAGAGGAGAGTAGGGGGATCGGAGGAGGGCCGAGGAGAAGTAACGGTGGCATGAAAGTGTTTCCTTTAATGATATTGAGTCTAACGATGGTAGTGATGGCATCAACATTAAACTGTTTCTCTTTTTAGATGTTCATTTTAGACTCTCTTGCTGACCAAACTTTCCCAGAAAAAACAGTGAGTACTGGGAATTATACAGGATTCTTTCAGTTTATCCTGGAATTTGAAACTTGGAATGAGATCAGATTAACAGTTTTTCATATTGAAAAGCTCAACACATAAGCTTGAAATTTGATAATGTCACTTTCATTGGTGTGGTGTGTCCTATTCCCAGTGTCTCTAGCTATAGTTACAATATCATTTCTGCAGTTTCCATGGCAACTGTGTGGACTATGAGTCTACATCTGCTTTTCTGAAGACTGTTGGCATTTTTTATAGCATAAATAAAGATTTATTGATCAATTGCTAACGAAATGTGTACATAAACTCTAACTGTCACACCTTTATCTTTGCACCAGCCATCTTGGATGCCGTGGTCAGGGTAGCTCATAAACATCCAACCTGGAATTCCAGCTTCTGAAACCATTCAGTCTCAGAACTTCTGAGTATAAATAGAACTAATAGGAATGTGCTGCGGGCCGCATGGCGGAGTAGTTGGTAACGATGCTGTAGATGTTTTGCTGGTTCTCTGAGTTGGGACATTCCTAGTTTGTTCCTACAAACTTGTTACAAGATTACAGTTTGTGATGCATGTTGCATGTATGCATTTGTAATGTTTAATTTGATTTGTATTGTACAGCTACAGTAATGAAGGAGTGGGCAATATTAATATGAGGATACACAGGTTAGTTTACAAAAAGACAAAAAAGTACCTTGATTGATTTCAAATTCAACATTAACAGGATTTAACCTGGTTCTATTATTTTTATTAAAGCATAAATACCTATTTATATTTATGCATTTGACTAATTTTCAAGCTAATATAAAACAATCTTTGGCTACTTTTGATGGTAAATTAAATGTCAAACATTTTAAACATAACTTTCCATACATTTTAAAAGATTAAAAGATAATGATCAAATCTTCATATAACAATTTAAGCCTAATGACAACCAGTCCAGGTTTGTCATTACAGCGACGCAGGGTTAAAGGTCACCCACATCTTTTGGTATTTGATTAGAAAATGTTTTTTCCCAAGTCTTCAGACTTGGCCCTCACTTGGGGTGAAAGACTTGAGTCTAGACCTGTTCTGGTTCTGCTCTGCATCCAGAACCAGAACCAAACATGGAGAAGCAGCATTCACCTTCTGTGCACCACAAATCTGGAACAAACTACAAAAGAGCTGAAACACTGAGTTCCTTTTAAACGTGTTAAAACAAGTTGCTTTTAAATGGAACACTGACCAGTGTGTTTGATGTGTATTGATGATTTTGACGATGACATTTGACTAAATGTAGAGTTTGTTACTGGTTTCTGTCATGAGGTGTGATTGATGGTGGTGAGGAGACGACGCAGGTTGAACCCAGGATGTTGAAGAAAGTGAATAATTTAATGAATGGAGCTCAACAGTCCAGGAACACAGGCAGCACGGTAGCAAATAGCACGCAGCTAATACCGGTAGCAACAGAGTATAAGACTGAAAACGAGAGCGGAGTCAACACAGGACTTATCAGTACAACTGTGAGCGACACACACATGAGCACACTAGAATGTGACTACGACAAGGATCCAACAACCAACACAGACACAGGTGGGTTTAAATACACACGGGTAATCAGGGGAAATGAGACACACATGGGGAGCAATCAACGGGGAGGACAGGACCGAGACTCACAGGAACAGGACTACACAGGAAAAACTCAAAAATAAACACACAAAAACACGGATCTTGACAGTTTCACAATTGGTGACTGTATAATGTGTTTATGATGTTTCTGCTAATGCACTTTGAACTGCCATGTTGCTGAAACATGTTATCCAAATTGACTAGATTGAAACTTGATTCATATACATGGAGTCATCAATACACTTGATAGGATGTGGAGGAAAGTCAAGACTTGACACTAGACTTGAAGTCCATCTTTGGCTCCATTTCTTGATTTCTTCCACTTTCATTTCATATCCTTCTGTCTATAAAATCTTCATAAAAGAGACTTCGAATTATGAACATCAATTAATGTGCATGGAAGAAAAAAAGACAAAAAAAAATCGTCTTTTTTTTACCCGTTGTCCCCACCCTCTCATGGCTCTTTCTCCACCTCCTCCTTCCTTATTCTGTTTTCCAACTCCTCTTCCAATTCATCTTTATCTTCCTCCTAAGTGCTGCCAGTCTGCCGGCTTTTTGCCGAATAAACAGTTCTGGAAAGCAGGAAGAGCAGACAGGAGGATGTTTTAGTGTGTTGTTTCTCTGGAGGGGTTTCTCTTTAAATTACCTGCTAAATGGCCTCAAGGGGCTGAGCTTTAACATGCGTGGGTGTGTATGTCAGCATTTGTGTGTGCTTTTGTGTTATGGCCCACTATGGGGCATTTTCCTCTATTTCACACATGACTTCACTCCCCGAGGCATGTGGCACTGTTGATGGGGGAAGGAAAGGAATTAAAACGATTTTGTCCTTATGTTCCTTTGCACCTCCCCTTCCTGCTGCTACGTGCACGACACACACTATGTCTCAAACACATGAAGACGCAGTGGCGTTCATTAACCGTGTAACCACCCAGACCCAAAGTAACCATAATGTTTGTGCTCTAAACCGAACGCATTATCAGCAGTGATTCAGAACCACACAGATAAAAGAAACAAGATCCCTTGGAAACCGTCCTGTATTCTGCACACAGGGGCGGGGTATAGGGGGGAAAAGTGATGACAATTCTAGGGACCCTGACCAACAGAGGGGCCCTCCACAATTTATTTATTTATTGTTCATAGAAATAAAAAAACTAAAAAAACTGGGGCCCTGTCAATTACAAAATTAATCATATTGTATTTTCAAAGACTGTTTTTAGCATTAAAAATTTTATGTTCCCACTCCCAGATCAAAAAACATACATCCATATTTGCCCTGAACCCCCCTATCTGCGTTAAATGGTTCGTTCCTGCTTGGAGCGCTTCACCGTGACGCTGTTAGCGGCAGACAGTGGAAGACACGAACGATTGTGGCAGTTACTATACTGCTAAGAAAAGTTATAAAATCAGGTTTTCAAATAAATAAATAAATAAATAAATAAATAAATAAATAAATAAATAAATAAATAAATAAATAAATAAAAAATAGAGAGAGGGAGAGAGAAAGGCAAGAGTGTCAATTTATAGCTCAGTTTTTCTCCAAGAGAGTTGAGTAGACTGTATGAGATTATCATAAGCATAGTTAGACTAAGCTAACTATGCTTAGCTTAGCCTGTAGCTAAGCTAAGCATAGTTAGCTTAGTCTAACATAGTTAGCTTAGTCTAATAGATTTTTCACAGATTACCTCTCATTCTACAGGCTAAGCTATGTTTAGCTTAGTCTGTAGCTAAGCTAAGCATAGTTAACTTAGCTACAGACTACTGATTACCTCCATTTCACTAGCATTTAATGAATTAAGGAATTAAATTACCAACATATTAATATATTTAACTTGTCCCTGTACCTTTTACCACTTAAGAGATGAGTCAGTCAGCAGCAGCTCTAACCCATGTCCCTCCTGACCTGCTCTCTCTTAAGTGAAATTAAAGCTGCAGGATGTAATTTTATATAAATATATTTTTTTCCACATATTTGTTAAAACTGTCATTATGTTGTGACATTATGGAATGAGAGGTAATCTGTGAAAAATCTATTTCCTCTGCCTTCTCCCAGTGCTCTCTAAAAACAACAGTCAGTGGCAGGAGAGGTTTAGTGCTGTCAATCACAATCCCATGTGGCTCATCCATCCTCCCCCTTGCTCTGTGCTATTCTGCAGCTAGCATAGCCTGTTGCAGAAGCCACTGGTAGCTATGCGTACTAGACTAAGCATTTATGCTTAGTCTAGTACGCATAGCTACCAGTGATAGCAGATAAACGATTTTCCTGTAACAATATGTACTAATGGTTGTTTCATTAGCACATTTAGCAGTGAGTGAATGAGGTTGATTGACAGTCCTAAGATCGTCCTACTTGTTCTGATTGGTTGTTTTGGTCAGAATGGTGCATTTCTTTAACCAGTAATAGTAGTTCAGGAAGGAGGTGGAGGAGATTGATTATTTTCACAGATTATCTGTCTCATAACAAACTGCTATGACATCGTGACAGCTTATGGAGAAAACATATTTTTTATTAAAGTTATGTGCTGCAGCTTGAATAAAATGCAACTACGTAGCATTATTTGAGAAGTCTGGATTGCTTCATGTATATTTTGCATGTTGCCTATGACTGTTGCTCATGGGGAGAGACATTTCAGTAATCTAAACCTGTAGAAAAAAATTAAGCAACCTACTTGCTACTGTATGCAGACTGTTTGCATACTGAATTTTACTCTTGCATGTAAAATTCATGAGCAGTAAATATTGTACTAATTATCAGTATTGGACCAAAGAAAGCAAAGCACTTGCAAGCCTTTGAAACTGTGATGCTTTCGATGGGTCAGATAGACTCAAGAAATTGTAACAGCAGCTGCGTAAGGGGGGGGCAATTTAATTTTTTGTCAGGGGGCCCAAGATTCCTTGCAGCACCCCTGTCTGTACATGTAGGTCAATGTATTTATCACACGGTGCTGTTTATTGTGAGACGAAGCTTGCTGCCTTAGCTTGTTACACTGCATATTACTTAGCTTTGTCCTGTGCAGGTTTTCATATTACAGTGATCAGTGCAATCAGTAATACTTTTATAACAAATTTATATCAGTAATGATTTCTTGGTCAATGTCAAGTTGTCATAACACAGACATTTTGAATAATGTCAACTTTGTATTAAAAGTGTCATAATTTACCGAATGACGCTTTATGACAACAGTCATAAATATTCATGAAG
>NW_006800749.1:30048-49993 GCF_000485575.1 Poecilia formosa | reverse complement strand
TAACCATTTAACAATGTTTTACCAGCATTGAGCTGAGAAGTAGCTCTATGAGTTTAGCAGATGTGCAGCTCCACCAGGTGTTTACTAATTGCTGCTGGCTAATCTGTGTTAGGGTTCAACTTCCCAGGTCCTATGATATTCAATTTTTTCATTTGTCAAATTCTGTGACAAATAAAACCTTGCCAATCCTGACCTTGGCCTGGGCCAGGATTGAAATGTTCTGACAGCGATATTAGACCTTTGCAGATGCTCAAAATGAGTTTATTTTTTGTTTTTCTCTTTGAATATGCTTCCAATATGTTTTTCTCTTTGAATATGCTTAGATTTATGAAAATACTAAATCCTCTGATTTAGAGGACAGGAAAGATGTCCAAATATGTTAATAGTTTCATATATATAAAAGGTAAAAGGAAACAGTCTATTTGTTGATCGGGGATATGAGTGACTGGAGAGGCAGAGCTGGAGATGCTGTTTTCCTTTTTAAATGAAAACAGCGAATAGTGCCGTTCCCTACTGCTCCACGAGAAATAATTAAGAATGGAGATGCAAAAGACTCCTTAATTAGATTTTTTAATTATTGAGGATTCACTTCTCCTTCTATAGTGTCCCAATTAAGAAACCTCATCAAAAACGAAAGAGATGAAGAGAGACTGTTTTTCTTTCTTGTTCCTCCTCCTTTCTGCCTTGTCCTCTTCTCCCCCTCCTCTTATTCCTCCACTCTTTCATTTTACATAAACAGACTACCTGCATTCTGTCTGATGAACTGTCTGCACTGATGAGCAGGAAATAGAGGAGATTCTTTCCAGCTTTAATTAACTTCTTTTTTTCATGAGTATGGTTAAAATAAAGAGAGGAGAGTAGGGGGATCGGAGGAGGGCCGAGGAGAAGTAACGGTGGCATGAAAGTGTTTCCTTTAATGATATTGAGTCTAACGATGGTAGTGATGGCATCAACATTAAACTGTTTCTCTTTTTAGATGTTCATTTTAGACTCTCTTGCTGACCAAACTTTCCCAGAAAAAACAGTGAGTGCTGGGAATTATACAGGATTCTTTCAGTTTATCTTGGAATTTGAAACTTGGAATGAGATCAGATTAACAGTTTTTCATATTGAAAAGCTCAACACATAAGCTTGAAATTTGATAATGTCACTTTCATTGGTGTGGTGTGTCCTATTCCCAGTGTCTCTAGCTATAGTTACAATATCATTTCTGCAGTTTCCATGGCAACTGTGTGGTCTATGAGACTACATCTGCTTTTCTGAAGACTGTTGGCATTTTTTATAGCATAAATAAAGATTTATTGATCAATTGCTAACGAAATGTGTACATAAACTCTAACTGTCACACCTTTATCTTTGCACCAGCCATCTTGGATGCCGTGGTCAGGGTAGCTCATAAACATCCAACCTGGAATTCCAGCTTCTGAAACCATTCAGTCTCAGAACTTCTGAGTATAAATAGAACTAATAGGAATGTGCTGCGGGCCGCATGGCGGAGTAGTTGGTAACGATGCTGTAGATGTTTTGCTGGTTCTCTGAGTTGGGACATTCCTAGTTTGTTCCTACAAACTTGTTACAAGATTACAGTTTGTGATGCATGTTGCATGTATGCATTTGTAATGTTTAATTTGATTTGTATTGTACAGCTACAGTAATGAAGGAGTGGGCAATATTAATATGAGGATACACAGGTTAGTTTACAAAAAGACAAAAAAGTACCTTGATTGATTTCAAATTCAACATTAACAGGATTTAACCTGGTTCTATTATTTTTATTAAAGCATAAATACCTATTTATATTTATGCATTTGACTAATTTTCAAGCTAATATAAAACAATCTTTGGCTACTTTTGATGGTAAATTAAATGTCAAACATTTTAAACATAACTTTCCATACATTTTAAAAGATTAAAAGATAATGATCAAATCTTCATATAACAATTTAAGCCTAATGACAACCAGTCCAGGTTTGTCATTACAGCGACGCAGGGTTAAAGGTTACCCACATCTTTTGGGATTTGATTAGAAAATGTTTTTTCCCCAAGTCTTCAGACTTGGCCCTCACTTGGGGTGAAAGACTTGAGTCTAGACCTGTTCTGGTTCTGCTCTGCATCCAGAACCAGAACCAAACATGGAGAAGCAGCATTCACCTTCTGTGCACCACAAATCTGGAACAAACTACAAAAGAGCTGAAACACTGAGTTCCTTTAAATCTAACATGTTAAAACAAGTTGCTTTTAAATGGAACACTGACCAGTGTGTTTGATGCGTATTGATGATTTTGACGATGACATTTGACTAAATGTAGAGTTTGTTACTGGTTTCACAATTGGTGACTGTATAATGTGTTTATGATGTTTCTGCTAATGCACTTTGAACTGCCATGTTGCTGAAACATGTTATCCAAATTGACTAGATTGAAACTTGATTCATATACATGGAGTCATCAATACACTTGATAGGATGTGGAGGAAAGTCAAGACTTGACACTAGACTTGAAGTCCATCTTTGGCTCCATTTCTTGATTTCTTCCACTTTCATTTCATATCCTTCTGTCTATAAAATCTTCATAAAAGAGACTTCGAATTATGAACATCAATTAATGTGCATGGAAGAAAAATAGACAAAAAAAAAATCGTCTTTTTTTTACCCGTTGTCCCCACCCTCTCATGGCTCTTTCTCCACCTCCTCCTTCCTTATTCTGTTTTCCAACTCCTCTTCCAATTCATCTTTATCTTCCTCCTAAGTGCTGCCAGTCTGCCGGCTTTTTGCCGAATAAACAGTTCTGGAAAGCAGGAAGAGCAGACAGGAGGATGTTTTAGTGTGTTGTTTCTCTGGAGGGGTTTCTCTTTAAATTACCTGCTAAATGGCCTCAAGGGGCTGAGCTTTAACATGCGTGGGTGTGTATGTCAGCATTTGTGTGTGCTTTTGTGTTATGGCCCACTATGGGGCATTTTCCTCTATTTCACACATGACTTCACTCCCCGAGGCATGTGGCACTGTTGATGGGGGAAGGAAAGGAATTAAAACGATTTTGTCCTTATGTTCCTTTGCACCTCCCCTTCCTGCTGCTACGTGCACGACACACACTATGTCTCAAACACATGAAGACGCAGTGGCGTTCATTAACCGTGTAACCACCCAGACCCAAAGTAACCATAATGTTTGTGCTCTAAACCGAATGCATTATCAGCAGTGATTCAGAACCACACACAGCTAAAAGAAACAAGATCCCTTGGAAACCGTCCTGTATTCTGCACACAGGGGCAGGGTATAGGGGAGAAAAGTGATGACAATTCTAGGGACCCTGACCAACAGAGGGGCCCTCAACAATTTATTTATTTATTTATTATTCATAGAAATAAAAAAAAATTAAAAAAAAACCTGGGGCCCTGTCAATTACAAAATTAATCATATTGTATTTTCAAAGACTGTTTTTAGCAGTAAAAATTTTATGTTCCCACTCCCAGATCAAAAAACATACATCCATATTTGCCCTGAACCCCCCTATGGTTCGTTCCTGCTTGGAGTGCTTCACCGTGACGCTGTTAGCGGCAGACAGTGGAAGACACGAATGATTGTGGCAGTTACTATGCTGCTAAGAAAAGTTATAAAATCAGGTTTTCAAAAAAAATAAATAAATAAAAAATAGAGAGAGAGAGAAAGGCAAGAGTGTCAATTTATAGCTCAGTTTTTCTCCAAGAGAGTTGAGTAGACTGTATGAGATTATCATAAGCATAGTTAGACTAAGCTAACTATGCTTAGCTTAGCCTGTAGCTAAGCTAAGCATAGTTAGCTTAGTCTAACATAGTTAGCTTAGTCTAATAGATTTTTCACAGATTACCTCTCATTCTACAGGCTAAGCTATGTTTAGCTTAGTCTGTAGCTAAGCTAAGCATAGTTAACTTAGCTACAGACTACTGATTACCTCCATTTCACTAGCATTTAATGAATTAAGGAATTAAATTACCAACATATTAATATATTTAACTTGTCCCTGTACCTTTTACCACTTAAGAGATGAGTCAGTCAGCAGCAGCTCTAACCCATGTCCCTCCTGACCTGCTCTCTCTTAAGTGAAATTAAAGCTGCAGGATGTAATTTTATATAAATATATTTTTTTCCACATATTTGTTAAAACTGTCATTATGTTGTGACATTATGGAATGAGAGGTAATCTGTGAAAAATCTATTTCCTCTGCCTTCTCCCAGTGCTCTCTAAAAACAACAGTCAGTGGCAGGAGAGGTTTAGTGCTGTCAATCACAATCCCATGTGGCTCATCCATCCTCCCCCTTGCTCTGTGCTATTCTGCAGCTAGCATAGCCTGTTGCAGAAGCCACTGGTAGCTATGCGTACTAGACTAAGCATTTATGCTTAGTCTAGTACGCATAGCTACCAGTGATAGCAGATAAACGATTTTCCTGTAACAATATGTACTAATGGTTGTTTCATTAGCACATTTAGCAGTGAGTGAATGAGGTTGATTGACAGTCCTAAGATCGTCCTACTTGTTCTGATTGGTTGTTTTGGTCAGAATGGTGCATTTCTTTAACCAGTAATAGTAGTTCAGGAAGGAGGTGGAGGAGATTGATTATTTTCACAGATTATCTGTCTCATAACAAACTGCTATGACATCGTGACAGCTTATGGAGAAAACATATTTTTTATTAAAGTTATGTGCTGCAGCTTGAATAAAATGCAACTACGTAGCATTATTTGAGAAGTCTGGATTGCTTCATGTATATTTTGCATGTTGCCTATGACTGTTGCTCATGGGGAGAGACATTTCAGTAATCTAAACCTGTAGAAAAAAATTAAGCAACCTACTTGCTACTGTATGCAGACTGTTTGCATACTGAATTTTACTCTTGCATGTAAAATTCATGAGCAGTAAATATTGTACTAATTATCAGTATTGGACCAAAGAAAGCAAAGCACTTGCAAGCCTTTGAAACTGTGATGCTTTCGATGGGTCAGATAGACTCAAGAAATTGTAACAGCAGCTGCGTAAGGGGGGGGCAATTTAATTTTTTGTCAGGGGGCCCAAGATTCCTTGCAGCACCCCTGTCTGTACATGTAGGTCAATGTATTTATCACACGGTGCTGTTTATTGTGAGACGAAGCTTGCTGCCTTAGCTTGTTACACTGCATATTACTTAGCTTTGTCCTGTGCAGGTTTTCATATTACAGTGATCAGTGCAATCAGTAATACTTTTATAACAAATTTATATCAGTAATGATTTCTTGGTCAATGTCAAGTTGTCATAACACAGACATTTTGAATAATGTCAACTTTGTATTAAAAGTGTCATAATTTACCGAATGACGCTTTATGACAAGAGTCATAAATATTCATGAAGACTTATTCATGTTCATGACATGTGTTATGTCATGTTTATGAAAGTGTCATGACAGTCTTATTCACCCCTCTTCAAATAAAGTGTTACCTAAGCTTGTTGTATCCCTTCTAAGGAGGAGAAGCCCCAGCTCCTTCCTGGAGGCCACTCAGCCAGCAGTTCGCCCCGTCTGCCATGTTGGCACCGGGAATACACTTCCTGTCTCCACCTGTCCCGGAAGATGGAGATGGAGCTCCTCGCCTCCGCCTCACCTTCCACCCCCAACATTTTATCTACTTCCCTTCCATAAGCCGCTGGGTCTGGCTGAACTGGCTAATCTCCATGATTCATACACAGAATTATAGGCAACTGAGTAGGGGAGGAATTAGGCAAGGAGAAGGCCTGGGGAGGTAGGGGGCAGGAGGAGAAGTTATATTTTGTCTGTTTTTTCCCCCTCTACCTTTCTCTTCCTCTCCTCCTCCCCTCCGTTCCCTCTCTACAAGCAGAGAACTTTGAAATAATTTGCATCTCTTGGGTTTTTTACACATTCTAATTTCCAACTAAATGGGACATCTGTTTGAGAGAAGAAAGATTTGCCATGGTTGCCAAGGCAACTATCACTGTGAAAGGAAGAAAAGGGGGGAAGTGGGTTGTGAGAGAGGGAAAAAAATTCAACTGCTTTTACAGACAAAATTAGACTTTGGTGAAATGTTATCCTTGCATGACAGCAGCAGTCGCTTCTTGTTTTCTCTTTTTTATTTTCATCTTCACTCATTCCACTTTTTCTCTATGTATCAATTCTTTGCTTGTCATATTTCACACCTTTTCTTTGGCTTTGCTTCCTGTTCCCTGATTGCCCCTAACCTTCATGTTGCATCATGAGACGTAGGTCTATATGGATCTGCCTCCAGTTAGAGTCCTAACTGGAGGCAGTTAGGACTGCTCTCACAGGAGCTGCCTCTCTGCTGCAGCTCCTGTGTCGTTCTCTAATATGTCTGTTATTCGTGTGTACTACAGTGTGACTAAATGCAATATAAATTAGCTGGACTCATGCAGAAAAAGACAAATGGTGTCTGCATGGAATAACTACACACTACTGTTGGAATCCCAGGTTATTGAGGCATTAATATGAGACCAAGATAAATTATTTATGATTTTTTTTCATCTCTTTTATATCCTGTGCAATTCAACAAAAATAACAATGAAATCCTGTTCACAGAAAAATTTTAGAATTTAAACTAATACATTTCTTGCTTTTGAGTCTTCTATCAGTTCATTATATTTTAATTGGTAATATTTTTACTGTTCTACTTTGCAAACATTCTGCAACTCTATCAAATTGTGAGGACATCTTTTGATTTTTCTTCTGTTAAGTCATTCTTTGGATAATTTGTATGTTTCCTTGGACTGATCTTTATAGCAGATACTTGAAGGTTTTGGTCTCAAACTGAATGTTCTGTAAAATTGATCATAAATCCGCCCACCTTGAAACAAACCCTAATTCTATTCCAATGAAAGTAAATCCAGATCACAATGATGCCACCACCATGTTTAGCTGTAAGTCTGGGGTTCTTGTTAGTGATGTGTAGTGTTTCTGTGTTAAACATACATGTTGGAATTATTGCCCGAACGTCAAAATTTAGTTATACTAAAATGCAGTTTTCCACAAGGTTTTGGGATTTTTTATTTTACCTACATGTTTTCTTTGGAAGCGAAGGATTTAGTCCTCCAGCCGGACATCATGGTCCACATATGTGTCACATGTAGAGGACAACAGTCAGTGAGAATTGCAGCAGCTCCTTTAGTTCTTTTACAGGCCTCCCGGTACTTTGCCCAACCTTTGCCCTAAACTACACTCAATTCACAACCTAATCTAAAACCTGGCCCATAACCCAAAAACAGCACCTGTTTTGAGGAGGCCTGGACTTTGAGCCAGGGAGCAGCGGATCCTCACAATATAAGTATTTGTTAGAAAAATGGGCCTTACAATGTGAGAAATGCTAACACACATACACACACGCACACGCATACACACACTACAGTCTCCACCTACTGAGTGAAGTTTACACAGTTCTGAAAGCATGTGCTCAGATCTAGCTCCTCCTAATCCCCTGCACAGACAGCAGACGCTCTGTTTGTCTGCAGACTCATTGTCCTTTCCTCATCATGTCTGTCTGTCCATCTGTGTCTTTACATTCTTCTCCTGTCCATTGTTTTACTTTGACACAGCCCTCAAAAAGATTTTAAACTTAAATTGTTGTTCTTATGTATTTTTTTTATTTTACTTTTAATACTTTGACAGCTGATTAGCTCATCATTTAGGTTTTTGCATGTCGTAAGTCCCTCCTGTGTAGTGCTGTTTCCGTTGGGAGCTCATTATCGCTGGGCATGAAGTTGACTGTTAGGGTCTCAGCTGATTTGCCGCATCCCGGCTCCCTGCTGCCGTCGAGCGCTGCTGACGGAGGGTGTTGTTGAGCAGTCCGTGTGTGTCTGTGGGTGGTGAGTGGGCTGGAGCTGCTTGAGTCGGGGTTGAGGGACTGTTCAGAACTCTCCGCTCTGGGGACCATCACAAAGCATTTTGCTCTGGCTGTGCATGTTGCTGTCTTGTTCCACCACAGTGACTTGCATCAGCAGCAGGGGACGGTAAACTACTGATGTCGTACATGTTGAGATTGTTTTCTTCAGGTATTTATCATGTGTCTGGTGTTATTCTTAGTAATCTGTGGTGGTTTGTTTATTTCTTGGCTGTAATAAGAATAAAAACAGTATTCTGGTAGTAGAGCTCATAAGATGCAAGGAATGGCTGATGACAGTGAAAGTCAACATGTTTTATAATTCTGACAGATGTGTATGTTACAGCAGGGAGGCCAGCACCTTTAGATGTAAAGCAGACATCGTCTTGAAAAGCAAATTCAGGGAAAATCACTGGTGTCTGACCTGAAGAAATGAAGTCTTATTGCACATGTCAGCATATTTATCTGCTTTGCCTACGCCACTGCTGTGACAAAAGAAAGTATATTCTCATGTATTATTGACCTGGGATTTTTCTATTCCTTTAAATCACCTAGATGAGTTTTCAATTCTTGGCTCTCCTTCAGTGACTGCTGCATCCTAAGTGCACAAAGCAGTGTTATCACAGGTCCTTCCTCCCAGCAGCTGTTAGACTTAACCATTTTGTGACTTAACCAAATTGGAACAGGTGTTGACACTCCTTCTGTTATGTGAACACCCTCACTGATATCTGTCTCCTAATTTCTTCTAAACAGTCTGCTGCTGTTTTCTGTGCATAAATATACACATCTTGCACATTTTTAATATTGCCCAACTCTGTTGCACATTACTTTTGATCTGAGTATGCTATTTTTAATAACAGTTCAGGATTATTTTTCCAATGTAAATTTTGTCCGTATTGTACAGTCTCTTCCGTTTCTGTTATATATATCACCTTTTTATTCCAATTACCTTTAACTTGCTTCTGGTACTTTGTGGTACACCTGGATTTAGATGGGAAAGTAAACAACATTTCGGTTTTATAATTTGTAGTTTTCTGCTGAATATTAGGTTTTGCATTCAGAGGTAGAAAGAAAAAGACATCCTGCTTTAAAAAATATTACCAGTCATAAAAAGTTGCAGTTACATTAGTCATTAACTCTTTACCCAAAAATAATACCTGGCCTGCCCTCAACAGTTAATCCTTTTAAGAAGCCAATTTTTTTTCTGAAGGTCTATTGAAGCCAGACACAGGTGGGGTAAGGATTTAGTTTCCAAGAGAAAACAGCCCACTTGCAGATCTGTCAAGTTAGATTTACAGTTCTCCACAAGTTTGTTGGTAGCCAATGGAAAATATTGCACATACAATTTATTTTTAGAATTTATTAATATTAAAAAGATGCTTTTTATTTGCAAGAGTAATATAACTTCAAAAACATAAAATCCACAGTGATGTTGCAGTTAATAGTAAATATATTTTAAAAAAAATTCAATCAATTAAGAATGTAATGAGTGGACTGATTCACACTTTTCAAAAATAACTGCATATATTTTGTGGTCTAGTGGCATTCATTCATCAGTAGCTTGACATGAAGAAGAGCTGAGAGACACGGGGAAGACAAGCAGTAATATCAGATCAGTAAAGTAATACATGGAATCATTTATGCAGCTGTACTGTTTGATCAAGGTGATTTAACAGAAAGTGGATGCTCTACCATGAAAATCAAAGAAAATCATAAATTTTGAATACAGGAAATACTAATAATTTAACATCTTAAGAAGATCAGCAGATTGCAGACAAACTGGCTTATTTAAAAGCCAATTTGTTATCATTTTTGGGTTGACATCAAAGTGAGAGCATGCAACACTGACCATGTAACAAAGATAACATTCCAGCCTCCCAAATATAATTAGGAAGCAAAAGAAAAGACAAGCCTTAGGTCTGTATTTATCACTACTGATGAAAAAAAAAAGAAATGCAAGCAAACAGCTCACTATATTTGTAAGCAACACTTACAAATATATTATGGAATAGATTTTCTCTCATAACCTTTCTTGCGACCCTCTTGACTATTGGCAACAAAACGTTCGATGGTTCTGTGATCATGCCTTACCTGCCTGAAGAGGTAAACACTACATCAAGATATCTTGATGTAGTGTTTACCTCCTCAGGCCAGACTCTCCCTCATTACAGACACACATCACCTGCTATGATCAAATCCATTCAAGCTCATCCAGCTGGGAGTTAGAAAATTATATGGTCAAAATACTCACCTGCCTAATAATTATGCACAGTGTAATAGGCACTTTGTGATTTTTATCTGTGAAGGTGCTGTATAAATATACAAATATTATTGTATGTTGTATTTTTCACAGATGGTGGTAAGTTAAAAAGCAGAGCTTCATACAGTCTTATGGTTCTGTCATTATCCCCTCTTTCCACCTACACAAAGGAATTTGCAGAGCTTGTTTAGGCTAATTTCACAGTAGTCAATGTATTGCTCCTGGACAATGTGTATAAAGACAAACTGTACATGTGTGTCTTAGCGCTAACATAGCCTGTGATGATGCATGGTGTGTGTGTGCAAATTTTTGACTTAATCTACCCACTCAGCACAGTGGGGTGCCAAGTTAGAGAAACTCTATTAACTCTATGTTGTTTAATATGATGAAAAGACACAACTTTAGCCATTAATGATTTATATGCTCTCAATCTGGAGCAGAAAAATGAACTTTAATGCCTAGCCTTGAACAGAGTTTCTTACTGAATCAAAAGGAAACATATTCTGGAGTTCCATAAGCCCGTCTGGTTGAGACAGAGCAGAAAAAGAACAAGAGGTCTGGATGCTAGAAAGGTGAGAGGACAAAGTGAGAGAAAGAGTAAGACATCAGATTGGTTAATAAACAAAACTATAATGCAGAAAATGAAGATGGACAGGTGGGAGGAATGAGATGAGGAGGGAAGGAGGATCCCTGCTTGCAGACAAAGTGTGGCCGACTATGGTAACAAGCAGGATTAGAGCTGTGACAGAAACAGCCTGCACCACTCTTCTCTGTTAGAATGGCTGTGGAGTGTTGAACCATCCCCACTTTAGTCAATCCATTTATGACTCATTACTTTAGTTTCACACTTGTCACTGTTTTGGCTCCATGGAATATGTATTCATCATTCTTGTAATGCCAGTGAAACTATAGTGTCAATTATAGCCCAATGTGAATATTGAATCATGAATTTCAGTTATTGGTGGGTGTGATGGACCGAGTTAAAAACAGGAGGAGTCACAGGATATATTAGAAAAATAGGGCTTTTTATTTTAACCCAAAGATTATAAATGACAAAAAGATAAACTAAACTCATAAAAGAGGTCAAAGAAACAAAACTGAGCTCAGGAAAAAATGTAAACAAATGTTTGTGCAGCCAGTTGTGTAACTCACCTAACAAAGAAATAACACACAGGGGTATATATACTGGCTAAACAGACCAATTAAGACACAATAGGGATAACTAACCAGAATACAATTACAAATAACACAAAACAACTAACAGTACAGCTAAGTTTGGCTAACCTAAAGACCCAAAATATGAAAATCAAAAATATTAAAGTTTAAATACTATTATTTACTCCAATACAAAACTTATCTAAACAAAGAAACTACACATTCCCCCTGCCAGCAGGAACTAGTGGTGCAGTCCAATCAGCATTTAAGCCTGCTAAGCCCTGGCCCCCATCTTTTGTCTGGCCACTCCAAGGCAGGTAAGTACCGTCAGGAAAACAAAGTTAGTCTTAAGCAAACAAATTAAACTTTAAGTTGATATAAATGCAAATGTTAACTAAATGTGTGCGCTAACAAAAAGAACAAATGTATCCAAATCAACTAATAAATGTTTTACTGAAATTAAAGTGTTGTGTTTGTATGAAAAAAGAAATTATGCATAAGAGTTACTGACTTCTGACTTCAGAGTGGCCATGGATTTGGCCATCACAGTGTATATTTAAAGAAGAAAGAGAGAAAAGTAGCAAAAGTCTAAAATGATTTTATTTCAAAACTCTAAATCAGCAGAATTAGTTTGACTTTGGGGTCAAAAATTTGGAAGATTGAGCACTATGGACAGTTCACAATCATCAGGACTAATTGTTAATGTAAGTTAAATAACTTAAGCAAACAAAATCCTAGACATCTGTCAGATGTGATAGATGTCTCCAATGGGAGAAAATGGCTAAAATGCATTTTCTGAGATGGGAAATGTAGCAAAAATATATAGCAAAAATATGATATCAGTTTTCCTACTCTGACTGATGATTTATCACAATCCTGCTACATAAAAGGCCAGAGAGCATTTCTTAAGATTTTAATCAGTTTAAACAGTTTGGTGAAGCCACGCTGCCTCAGTCTCTCAAATTCTGTCAAAACTGTCATATTTAACAAACACAGCTTTTTCTGAATGAAGTCATGTTGGTCATTAGCAGGATGTGTGTAACTCTCTGCAGGTCCTAACAAGTAAATTCACAGACACATGAAACTGAGTTCAGTCCTTGTCTCAACAGTTTCTGTGAGGGAACATACTTGTGTTTGTGTCATAATGTGTGTTTGATGGTGGATCCAAACATAGAACGGCAGAGACATCGCAAATAAAAAAATGTTTCATGGGAAAATGATGGACAAACTTACAAAAATCACAGGAGCCAGAGCAGAACAAAAACCATCAGTACAATAAACTCAAATATAAATATAAAAAAAAATCAAAGATCCGATTAATAAATCTTACAGGACAATCTGTAAAAATACAGACAGATGAGTATCTTCATCTGACTCTTGCTCAGACTGGTCATGCGATTTTTGCTTAATTTTTTTATTATGTTTTTCTTTATTTCTTGAAATGAGATTTTCTGAATTTTCAAAGAACTAATCTTTTTATTGAAGTATTGTGAAATAGTATCTTGAATTATTTATTTTGTATTTTGCTTTGCAAACAGTCACTCTACAGATTTCACTTAAATAAATCAGAAGAATCCAGTGGATCTCTCAAAATTTCCAGGGTAGGTGAGTAGAAGAGGGTTCCAATGGATTATTCTAATTAACTGCTTGGATTTCAATAACACACAAAATAGAAACCAGAGTGTTCCTTGAACCATCTGGAGGTTGTTTCAATCAAAAACATGAAAATAAAATGACAGGAAAAGTTTGTTCAGCTGGAGAGGCAAGCATACAGAAACTCCTCTGCTGAAACAAATCTTCCTCTGCTGGAAGGAGGACGTGTTTTATCCCCCATCCATTCCTCCAGTCAGTGCTGCCACTGCCAGCTGCCTCCTACAAAAATCCTTACATCCATCACACCAGCCTCCTTTCACTGAAATTATCCATCCATCTGGATGAATCCAGACTGTAGTGGTGGAAAATCAGTTTGTTTGTTGAATTGCTAAAATATTACAGCATAAGGCTCAGATCTACTATCTGCAAATAAACACACACCTGGTAGGTCCCAGTCTCCCCAGTGCTTCCTGTGTTCAATAAGAGCATCGGCTGTCAGCAACGGATGGAAGATGTGTTAGGGTGGGGGATAAGCAGCAGGGGCGGGGGGAGGGGAGACAGACAAAGAATAGGAAGCAACCCAGGGAAGAATGAAAAGAAGAGAGATTAAACTCTGCCAAACAAAGAGGCATGTAGAAGTGAGACAGGGAAAACTGGAATACCACCGGACACTGGGAGGGAAGAATGAGATGCTGGATTAGAGACACATGAATAGTTGAGTCCCTTGTTGCTCTGCCTTCCTACTTCTCTGAAAATCATAATCTCCATTTTTTCCTCTTTCCCTTTTGTTCACCAGTCAAATCTGATGTCGAGGGAGCCAAAAGTGAGGCTAGTCATCCTACAGAAGACGGATTTATGTCACACAGTCTAACTTCACAAGATGCTGGCCCACAGGGACTCTGGTCTTGATGTTTGCTCCATGGTTCATACTGAAACATAGACTTTGACATTGATGTTCCATTGGTGGGACATTTCACACAGAAGTCACACACACACACACACACACACACACACGAAAGACAAAAAACTGAATGCTATACATTTTGTTGCAATTTTGGAAATAAAACGAAGCCACCGAAAATTGCTTGGAGGATTTAAATTTACATATTTATTCTTGTAATCCAAAATAAAGTAGTTTATATATATTTGTATATATATTTTTTGCCACTCTAACATTTTTCTGGCCTAAAATTGCCTCACTCCATAATATTTTTACTGATACTTCACTCGCAGAGACAGAACTCAATTGCTCTAACTCTAACCTAACTCTGTAAAGAAGATTTAAGTGTAATACATGTCTGAGGTGCACTCACATGATTGGCTTCACAAGGTTTTTTTTAAATATTTGTTTAATTCATGAAATTACTTTAGATTCAGAAACATTTGACCTTTTAGAAAATGCTTTTTTATCTCCAAAACAATGAGTTAAAGTAAAGCATCATTTGGAAGAAGCTGGGTGAACTAATGAATGGGAAATAAATGGAGGTGAACAATTATCTCTGCTATTCTGAACTTTAATCTTGAAGATTATCAGGAAGCTGCTTCTGTCAGTCTTTGGAAATGCAGGTATGAAATGAGCTTTAGGACTAACAATCTTACTGCATCAAACCAAATCTCACATTTGTTTTTGTTTAAGGATCAATATTATATTGGAACTTTAAAAGAAACTCCTGGTTTACTATGGTTTAATATGGTTTACTGTCAGCAGCCAAAGTGTGAATATTGGTCTCTGGCCAGTTTGTCTGCTACAACAGCTACTACATATGTTCACAGGACGTTTACCATAAGTCCTTACATCTGGCCCATGATGCTAAGACTAATTCCTAGAGTTATATTGTTTCTGCTTGTTCATGTTAAATGGTCTCACAGCAGTGTTTAGGTCAGAGACCACACAGTTTCATGTTTTCTTGTTTTAATAACACATTTATTGTCTCAAAGAAAGCTGAACTTTCTCACTCATCTGTGGGAGGAGCAGAGGAGAGGTCATCTTCAGGTAGCCAGCAGATCCTGTCACAATCAGAGGCTCTCAGGAAAACACCAGGCTTTTCTGCCCTCCCTTTATTTCAAGCATTTCTCTTGTGATGTTATTCTAATGAGCAGGACTAATATCTGCGTGGTTATGAAGACGGGAATGTTTGACACCTGGAGTTGTAGAGAAAACACTACATGAACAAATGTATGAGCAGGTACACCTTGCTGTGTGTGCACTATGCTAACCATGGAGGAAAGCAGACTCGATTGTGCACAGGTGTGTGCATGTGTGTATGTGTGTGTGGGTGTATTCATGTGCAGAGTGTTTTACTCCTCTACTACCCCTTCCAGGCTATTGGGGTCATTAAGCTGTGAGTAGTTAATTAAATCTAGCAGAGGTGATTATGGCTGAGTGTTTCCAGTGTGTTAGTACATGAAACGATTAACATGGATCCGTGTTAAACTTCAGCTGTACTAAATTTGTCCATTTTTCCTTCTATTCCAATCACCACATTTTATTGCCTGTTTATTGGTAAAACATGTATCAGTAATGCAGTTCATAAGAAAGCAACATAAATTCAATAAATTGAACATTGATTTAGGATAACTGGTTTATGTCAGTTACTTTTGTCAACCATGAATAAATAGAGTTCAGCATTTCATAAATACATGATGACAATTTAGGAATCAAAAAGATGTTCAGAATTGTGCTTTTATTCATTTTTTTCCATGACTGATTAAATTGATCCCTCCTTTCAAATATTGCAGATTGCAAAAACCAAATCTTCCTACTTTGAAGCAGTACGTTAAGAAATTTGAATGAGTCACATTTGAATTCATTTTAATTTCAGCTTCTTTCTTTTCATAAAATAATCTAAGTTAATGGTGAAAAAGGTCCTTATTATTCCAGGAGTCAATGCGATGTGTTCAACAGAACAAACTATACTGTACTGACAAAATCATTACATCAATATTAATAACAGGTATTGAACTGTTATTGACAGCTAATGAATATAGATAAATGCTGTGTGCTTATTCAGAAAGATGTTGATCATATCTACAGCAAAAATAAGTTCTTAAAAATAGCCAGCATGCATTTCTTGTGAAAGGCGCTACTAAAGTAGGATCTCAACAGCTCAGCCTCTCTTCTATGCCTGGAAACTCTTTTCTCTTCCCATCTGGACCGCTATGCTTAAAAAGTGTGGCCCTCCATTGGCCATGGCCGTGCTAGCAGGTCGTTTCCTTGCTAATGAGGTGAGTCAGGGGAGTAAATGAGGAGGGAGTGAGAGCTGGGGTAATACGTCAAGAAGAGACACAGGCAAATAGGATGAGAGAATGAAGACGAGAGAGAGAATGAGGGAGAGGAGATGCGGCCTTGCAGCCCTCAGCAGAGGTACTCAATGATTCATGGACTTAGTGCATTGATATCAGTGGATCTGCGATAGTGAGACACACACAAACACAGTTAGGTTCAAATATGAAAGCTAAAAGCCCCGCTGTCCTCTGT
Source organism: Poecilia formosa (assembly GCF_000485575.1). NCBI lineage: Eukaryota > Metazoa > Chordata > Actinopteri > Cyprinodontiformes > Poeciliidae > Poecilia > Poecilia formosa. The sequence goes on along the minus strand of NW_006800749.1, from coordinate 33,656 downwards.
TTGTGTTTAAATAGAGCGAGCTAAAGAGAAGGTGTTATGTTTGGCTTCTTGTTGTTTTGAAAGGCAAAGCTTGTTTGTGAAGAAGTGGGGTAAAAGCAAAGGTTTGAGCTGCGTCTCTGTCCCAGCGGGCAGCCTAAGGAGATGCTTGGGGATTGTGTCCTCCAGCATAAACATCTGCTTTCTCTTTTTTGGGAAGCCCACAGCAGCAGCTTGGTACATTACCATAATCCTTAGCATGCTCCACACTTCTCCTCCTCTGAGTTAACACACATCCCTGCACCAGTGTAATCCCTTACCTGATAAAAACATCATAATGCTTGAGCCCGGTTATTATCCATGAATTACATTCAGTTATTTTCTGCTTTTCACATCAAACATGGAAGTACAGCTGATTTCCTGTCAAAGATAATCTGGGCACATACGCCTAGAGTTTGTAAACACATTTCCTGAAAACTATGACAAATATTAATCAACCATTCTACTGCAAAAAATAAAAAATAAATAAAAATTCTGATGTCCACAAGAGAAATTCTGATGTCATCATGATTGACTATGCAAAACCAAAATTATGCTGCAGATATTTTAACTGAATAGTTTTATTGTTAGCTGACAAAATGGCTGCCAAAAATGTGAGTGGTTGTTTTTACTCCTTTTACACTGTCCGATAGGAGGCCAGAAATACTGGAACTTCCTTTTGGAACATCATCATGAAGAAGAAAAATCTTAACACCACTGAGCCAAAATGACCACTAGCTTTTCTTCGTTTGACACCTGTTACCAATTATTTAGCTCCATCCATACTCTCTTCCATCCCAATCACAGATAGAAGATTGTGATGGAATCTTCTATCCCAGTTTGTATTGTATGTCTTCTATCACTTGATACAAGACAGAGTATGACCGTGGGACAACTAGTGTGTAATAGTTACACACACAGCTCTGGCCTATCAGCTCTGAGGCTGATTCTTGCACTACATCCAATTAAAATCCTGCCATAAGAATGACTAAGGTGAACAGGAAATGGGTTTCGTAAACCGTGAGTGTAAAGCATGTTTATTTCTACACTGTGAATGTGTTACCTGACCTCATGTGGTGTATTGATATACAAGTCAAGTAAGATGTTCTTCTCAGAGACTTCAGACCCAACCCACCAACAGTTCCAAACATGCCACATTTGCTCACTCTATTTCTAATAGTTCCCACATGAGACTTAATATGTAACATGTTAACTGAGATGGAACTCTGATTTGTTTTTCTTTTCTGGGAGTTAATTTGGGAATGACACAATCTGACCACAGTATGATCTTACTGTGATGTCCTTTTCTCAAAATGGTAAAAACCACCTGTGAAAAATCTCTGTGAAGAAAAATTAATTTATTTGGAATTGCTTTTAAGGACTAACGGGCAGCAGCAGATGTTTCTCGATTTTGTCATTAAGTTATCTCAGATTCAGCTGCTCCAAAAAAGCTTTGTTTTTATTGAAGTTACTGAGTCCATTTTGTTCTTTGTGGTTTAAATTATTTTTGTAAATATATTTTGCTTAAGTTCTGTTAATCAAATAATACTTCAATAATTTTACAGGCAAGATGATTATTATTTTATTCTAAATGAAAAGGGCATTCAAACCTTTTGTCTGGCTGTGTGTACATTTGCTAACCCTGTCCTGTCGCCAACACTCGTCTGTCTTCTAACATTTCCGAGTCCATTCATGGAAACATTTTATCATGGTTCATTCATGATTTGTTCAGATTAATTACTTTATGCAACTCATTCCTTTTTCTTCTTCTGCTGTTACTTCATTCCTTCCTTTACTCTGGAACTAAGGAGCATCAGTTACACTGCTGAGCTCATTCCAGTTTAATTTAGATGTCCATGTTAAGATGGACATAAATATTCCATTTCTGTAGCTGAGCCCAGTCTAAATGTTTTAATATTCGCTGTGTAAATTATTGAAAGTGTGTTCTCGGGCCACTTCGGATCATTTGAAGGAACTGTTTAGTCTTGGATCCTTACACAGAGATAAAAATGTAATTAAGAGCTGCAGCAGAACCATCATGGTCCTTTGCCTGGACATGACTCTGCACCTGTGACCTCCACATTACCATCCACAGCTGCTCTAACTGGAGGGAAATATTATTTTACCAGCCCAACTTGCATTTTTCCCTAAGTTTCTTGAGCCCCTACACACACCCCTTCACGCACACACACAGACACACACCCACATACAACCGGCCTGTGAGAATCACACACACACACACACACACACACACACACACACACACACACACACACACACACACACACACACACACACCGGATATTATTCTAAAAAATCCTCATCTGATGTTCCATTAGACACAGATGCCACTGCAGCAGCTCCAGCGATAAAGTTGGCGTTTCAAGTGACTGAGCTCAGCAATTTATTAAAAGCTGGTTGAACGCCGGCAGTGACAGACGCTGTCGCCTGCCGTTGTACACACACGTGCGCTGTGTGTTGTGGCTGAAGATGGATCGGAGTACAGATTGTAAGTGACATGTTAATTTCTTCTCCGTCACTCACGGCCGAGGCATGAGCTCCTGCAGTAAAGGAACGGCACGCTGAGCCATCAAGGATTTCTTCCTCCTCTGTTCTTTCCTCACTTATCCCTTTTTCTCTCCTCTTCTTCCTGTCATGGTCCATTCCATCACTGTTCAGGATCAAAGAAATGTTTCATTTATCTTTTTGCCACATGGCTGCTAACTACTTAATGTTCTAAAGCATGCTCTTCAAATGACCACATGCATGTTTTTAAAGTCAAGGTCAGACCACATGCCTGGCCACTGAGAGGACACGTCCCTCATGTCAGAACTGTTTTGTAAGACGCTGGTCAGTGTTACCAGTCAGCCTTGATGAAATCTGAAAATCACCAAGTGACTGAGGGGAGTTCAGCTCACAGACACATACACAGAGGCCTGCTGCTTTTCACCAGCTGTCTCCCATTTCACTAATGCACTTCTTTCATGTGAGCTGTTTTTTTTCTGAGTGCTTTCCTCTTTATTGTATTTCAGTTTAAGGTCTTAAAACTGTACATTAAACTCAGCTCAGATCCTGATTTTCATGTTGTGTTTGTGCTTCAGATGGATGTATGATAGTTGGAGATATTTCATGTGTTGTAGTCAAATTAGTTTTGTGTCGATATGCTGTGTTTAGTTTTGGATTCTTGATATTTTTGTGTTTGCTCTGAACCATATGTTTTAATGATGACATTATGGGTCATAAATATAAATGTCAACGTCCTGCAGCCTTTGACTGAGACCAGTCTGTTACAGTCTCTATATGAAACTGAATTATTTCCACTCACTCTGTGTGTGCGCGCGCGCGTGTGTGTGTGTGTGTATGTGTGTGTGTGTGTGTGCGTGTGTATGTGTGTGTGCAGGCAACCATGGTACTATGGCTGGGGCTTCAACTTGCCGCGGGGTCAGGCTCTTCTCGACAAATGGAACCAGATTCCAGACAACACAGACATCCTGGTCACACATTGCCCCCCACTGGGTGAGATATGCATTACAGTGTGGCCCCTAACCCCCTCCCTCAAGGGAGAGGGGATGGATGTCTGTTTACAAGGTAGT
>NW_006800749.1:16241-26520 GCF_000485575.1 Poecilia formosa | reverse complement strand
GTGACACTTTTTATGGGTCAAATAGACTCAAAAAATTCTAACGGCAGCTGCGGGAGGGTCGGGGGGCAGGGGGCAAACATATTTTTTTGTCAGGCGGCCCATGATTCCTGGCGGAGCCCCTGGTGCTTAGGGTCTTCAAGGGTTTAAACACACAAAAAGCAACTGGCCCAGACAATATGTCTGCTTTCCTTCTCAAGAACTTTGCAGAGGAACTTTCTCCAATTTTCAGATCTCTATAGACACTCATTTGTTACCAGATATTTGGAAGAAATCAATTGTCATTCCATTTCCAAAAATTTTTTGTCCTCAAATTGAGAATGACTATCTCCTAGTAGCTCTCACTTCTATTGTAATTCAATCATTTGAGAAACTCATGTTGGAGCTATTACAAGTGGAAGTGCGGCCATTTCTGGATCCCTTCCAATTTGCTTATGCTAAGGCTATTTTGACACTGTCACACCTTGCACTAAAGCATCTGGAGAACTCTGCAGCATATGCCAGACTTGTTTTTGTCGATTTTAGTTCAGCTTTAAATTCTATCCATGTAAACATTCTTCTCAGAAAATTGGTACAGTTGAAGGTTAATCCTTTTTTAACTAAGTGGTATTATTCTTTTCTCAGCGAGTAAAATGCAATTCAGTTTTCTCTGATTCTATGTTAAGTAGCACAGGGCCCCACCCCAAGGTTGCGTCAGTTCGCCTTACCTTTTTATTTTGTACACAAATGAATGTGTCAGTTCTCTACCCAATCAGTATATAATAAAATTTTCAGATGATACTGTTATTCTGAGTCTCTGACAATCCCAAAATCATAAAGTTGCTGTAGATAAGTTTGTTTTATGGTGCGACTCTCATAAGTTACAGATAAACACCTCAAAAACTGCTCAGTTATTTCTGGATCCTAATCAATCAGTGACCGGAGTCCTATAGCCATACATGGCTGCCCCATCAAACAGGTTCCATCTTTTAAATATTTAGGTGTGCACATAGATGGCGATCTGAGTTGGTGCACACATGTGACAAATGTATGTGCAAAGGTTCACCAGCGTCTCTATTTTCTTAGACGACTTCGATTGTGTGGTGTTTCTAAAATGATAATGTAGATTTTTTTTTTTTTTTATGGGCCAACCGTTGAGTTTGTTCAGATATGGCATCACTGGATGGTTTGGAAATCTTACTGTTAAATTAAAAACTCAAATTCAAAGTCTGGTGAAAATGGCAAGTAAGATTATCAACACTCTGGATCTATCTTCTCCACAATAGATGTTTGAGCAGGCTACCATCAGGCAAGCTCAGAACATCTTGTCTGATGGGTCACATGTGCTCGCATCAGAATATGTTCTTATGAACTCTGGGAGAAGGTTCAGGGCCCCCCTGTGCAAATATAACCGTCTAAAACATTCATTTATACCACTCTCCATTAACCTGATAAATGGCAGACTAGCGGGGCCTGGACAGAGTAACAGGAGGTNCGGAGCTCACCTTTCAGCTGCTAACCACTTTACCACACATTCCCATCACAGAGCAAAATGCTTAACAAACAGATGCTGGATCACAGGCTGACTGAGATCATGCTCACACATAAACTAGTGCACACACACTGTCACACCTCATCTCCTGCTGCAGCTGTGCTGCTCCAACAACTGTTTATGATTGATTTCTATGTCTGCATCTCGGCTTTGAACACTATGATTTATTTTTCACTTGTCTTAGCCAACTGTCTCCAACTATCTGATCACAAGCCACCAGCATATGGAGCAGCTCCAGCAGCTACTTGTGCATGACACATTTTTCACTCAGATGCAAAAGCTAAGAGATAGACATGGGAGGAAGGGGGAAATGGACAGATGCTGATGACATAAACTTTTCAAATGTTTTAATCTCTTAGCAAAAAAAAAATTAAAACATGTATGAAAGAGTTGATGAAGAACAAAGCAGAGTGAGCAAGACATTGGCAGAGCAGTGGACATTTCTATATTTTAGGAGGTGAGATAAAACAGTTTATCTGAGGGCAAAGACAAAGATATGGCCCCTTTGTCTAGCTGTGAGAAAGAAGCCAACATCACAAAGAGACTAAGTGAGAGTGAGACAAACAGAGGAGCACTCCCTGCCCAAACAGCAGCTGCTTTAAACAAGAGGCACATTACAGTGAAACACCCGAAGCCCTCAGATAATCTCACTTCACTTCCACTGCAAGAACAACAATAAACTATTCTATGTTGATTAAAATGTTTTCCCCTATATATACATTGGCTTAATGGGTCAAGAAATCAGATTGATTCACTTATTGAACTCAAACAACTTAACACAGTAAAATGTTGAAAGCCGTGTTCCCATATGGCTGCAGAATGGTTTTACTGGTTTCCCGGTGCTGGGAAAACAGCTGAAACAGGAACAGGTGGGTGACTCAGGAAATACTGATTTAGAACTTTTCAAAGATTAACTTAGATACTTGATATTATATTTTATGACAATGTAGACCATTTGTTAATTTAAACTTTTATTTGCAATTAAATACCTTTTGAAATGTTTTTATGAAGCTTGTGAAAACCTCTTTACTGCAGCAGTCTGAAAACATTTACACTAAGAGGAATAATGATTGCACTTTCTGACATTTTATGGAATTTTTAGTTACTTTCAGGTTCAAATTGTCTGTATAAGTGAATTTTCACTGCAGAAGAAAGCAGGTGTAAAACTACAGGAGTTCAGAACCAATAAAATACTATTTCTTTTCTTCAAATTCTGGTGATTCTGGTGATAGGAATGACACAAACCCAAAAAATGTGAATTTCTGTCAAACACAAAGATGATGTTGCCTTCTGTCTTTGGTCTTATACAAAAAATTAAACACAACGTTTCCTGCAATATGGCATGTGAAAAAATGCCATATTCTTGATTGTGGAGAATCTGCAGATTCTCCACAATCTGCAGATTGTGGAGAATTTATCCATTCTCCATGCTGAGTTCTTGATGTTTCATCCTTGGAGATTTTAACCACTGCAGTTTAAACAAGTTTCTGCCTGTTATTTTTCCATTAAGTGAAGTGCAGTACAAGGAACTCTAACATCTTAAATAAATGTTATGGCAATATTAAGGATGCATATTCAGCTAGAGCTAGACCACCTCTTGGCAATTCAGATCATAATGTGGTTCATTTACTCCCTGCATATCGGTCCGTTTTTAAGTTAAATAAGCCTGAGGTGTGGGATTCTATCCGAGCCATGACCAATATGGCTTCCAACTGGAAGGTTCTGGCTACACTAAATGAGAACGCAAAAGCAAACAACTTAAACAGTTTCTTTTTACGGTTTGTAACTGATGATTCTAAAGAGTGTTGGAAAATATTAGAAGAATGTAAATTGTGGAGCTGAGAGCAGAATTGTAATTGATTTACAGTCAGTGCTTAGCACTGACTGTAAATCAGTCAGGGGGGAAAAGTGATGACAAATCTAGGGGCCCTGACCAACAGGGGGCCCTCCACAATTTAATTATTTATTTTTTGTTCATAGAAAAAAAAATCAAGGCCCTGTCAATTACACAATTAATCATATTGTATTTTCAAAGATTGTTTTTAGCAGTAAAAATGTAATGTTCCCATTCCCAGATAAAAAAACAACACATCCATGTTTGCCCTGAACCCCCTTATCTGCGTTCATTCCTGCTTGGAGCGCTTCAGAGTGATGCTATTAGCAGCAGACAGTGGAAGACATGAATGACTGTGGCAGTTACTATGATGCTAAGAAAAGTTATAAAATCAGGTTTTCAAACAAAAAGAGAGGGAGAGAGAGAAAAAGGCAAGAGTGTTAATTTATAACCCAATTTTTCTCTAAGAGAGGTGAGTAGTCTGAGATCATCAACCATTTAGCATAATTTGCTTAGCTACAAACTACTGTTTGCCTCCTTTTCACTAGCATTTAATTAATTAAGGAAAGAAATTACCAACACATTCATATATTTAACTTGTACCTTTACCACTTAACAGATGAGTCAGTCAGTAGCAGCTCTAATCCTCGTCCCTCCTGACCCGTCCTCTCCTATCCTGAGTGAAATTAAAGCTGCAGTATGTCACTTTTAAATAAATATCTTTTTCACATATTTTTTTTAAAACTGTCAGTATGTTGTGACAGTATGGTAGTAGCAGGTAATCTGTGAAAAATATATTTCCTCTGCCTCCTCCTAGTGCTAGAAACAACCAGTCAGTGACAGGAGAGTTTTAGTGCTGTCAGTCACAATCTCATGTGGTGCTGCTCATCCTTCCTCCCCCTCGATTTGTGTCGTGCTGCAGCTAGCATAGCACAGAGCTGTGCAGATTCAAACTGTGAATGCTCAGTTTAGTTAGCATTGCTAGCAGTGACGGCAGATAAACGGTCTCCCCCATTAGCACATTTAGCAGTGAGTGAATGAGGCTAATTGACAGGGATAAGAGCGTCCTACTAGTTCTGATTGGTTGTTTCGGTCAGAACGGTGCATTACTTTAACCAGTAATAGTAGTTCAGGAAGGATGTGGAGGAGATTGATTGTTTTCACAGATTATCTGTCTCATAACAAATGGCTACGACATCATGACAGCTTTAACAAATATGGAGAAAACATATTTTTTATTAAAGTTATGTACTGCAGCTTGAATAAAATGCAACTACATAGCATTTTTGAGAAGTCTGGATTGCTTTATGTGTATTTGCACGTTGCCTTTGACTGTTGCTCTTGGGGAGAGACATTCAGTATCTAAAACTAATAGAAAAAATTAAGCAACCTACTTGCATACTTGAGGTGGACTGTTGGATGTTAAGTTCATGAGTAGTAAATTGTGCTAATTATCAGTATTGAACCAAAGAAAGCAAGGCAGATGCAAGCCTTTAAAACTGTGACACTTTTTATGGGTCAAATAGACTCAAAAAATTGTAACGGCAGCTGCGGGCAGGTCGGGGGGAGGGGGCAAACATCTTTTTGTCAGGGGGCCCATGATTCCTGGCAGAGCCCCTGGTGCTTAGGGTCTTCAAGGGTTTAAACACACAAAAAGCAACTGGCCCAGACAATATGTCTGCTTTCCTTCTCAAGAACTTTGCAGAGGAACTTTCTCCAATTTTCAGATCTCTATAGACACTCATTTGTTACCAGATATTTGGAAGAAATCAATTGTCATTCCATTTCCAAAAATTTTTTGTCCTCAAATTGAGAATGACTATCTCCCAGTAGCTCTCACTTCTATTGTAATTCAATCATTTGAGAAACTCATGTTGGAGCTATTACAAGTGGAAGTGCGGCCATTTCTTGATCCCTTCCAATTTGCTTATGCTAAGGCTATTTTGACACTGTCACACCTCGCACTAAAGCATCTGGAGAACTCTGCAGCATATGCCAGACTTGTTTTTGTCGATTTTAGTTCAGCTTTAAATTCTATCCATGTAAACATTCTTCTCAGAAAATTGGTACAGTTGAAGGTTAATCCTTTTTTAACTAAGTGGTATTATTCTTTTCTCAGCGAGTAAAATGCAATTCAGTTTTCTCTGATTCTATGTTAAGTAGCACAGGGCCCCACCCCAAGGTTGCGTCAGTTCGCCTTACCTTTTTATTTTGTACACAAATGAATGTGTCAGTTCTCTACCCAATCAGTATATAATAAAATTTTCAGATGATACTGTTATTCTGAGTCTCTGACAATCCCAAAATCATAAAGTTGCTGTAGATAAGTTTGTTTTATGGTGCGACTCTCATAAGTTACAGATAAACACCTCAAAAACTGCTCAGTTATTTCTGGATCCTAATCAATCAGTGACCGGAGTCCTATAGCCATACATGGCTGCCCCATCAAACAGGTTCCATCTTTTAAATATTTAGGTGTGCACATAGATGGCGATCTGAGTNTAAGGTATTGCAATTCCACGCTTCATCACATCAGGCCTGCAACGGGTTTTTGTTTGGGACTATATTTAGTTAATCATTGCCGGCTTAGGTGGACATTGAAGTGTGGGCCCACATTTATTAATATAGGGTTTGTGAAACTAAAGACTGAAATATTTGCATTTTGTGAATCTATTATTGTTTAATATATGTTCAAAAGTTCAAATCTCATAAAGGTGTGTGTGTGTTTGATTTTTATATGATAGTATGTGAAGTTTATTATCCTTAATCAGTGCTACATAAAAGTACTGGAATGTTGTTACTTTAAGGTGAGTGAAACTCAACATAGGTTTTAAACACGAGAGTGTATTAAGTTATTATTCCTAAGTTACTGGGTTTAACGAACTCAGGGGCCCGTACCTACTTTAGAACGGTATAACTGGGCTACATAAAATGGAGGCACCGCTGGGATCATTTGTTTGAGTTTCTAGATATATTAGTTCAAAGTACTTTTCTGATTGTTATTGTTAATAGACAAGTAAGAGAAAATGCAGCAAACTGAGGTTATCGTAAATAAGCTTAAGAGCTGGTGCCAAGGGGAAGGCATAAATGAGAGCCATGCATTGTTGACAAAAGTTCCCCAAAATACAGAAGTTGCACAAATAGAAGAGACATTGCAGACTATAAAGTGTCTTGGGCGTGTCCGTGTAAGGGGAAGAATGTTGGACGAATCAACAGATCAAATATTAGGGCTTTGTGAGTGCAGGGAGAAACTTAATTCAGACATGCCAAATGAGGTGTTGACTTTAGATGAGTCTACAGTATGGCCTATATTCATTACTGCAGAATCTTCAAGTGCAGATGAAGATTTTAGTGTCAAACTAAATACTCTTTTACAAGCAGAGGGGAAGACTGCAAAGGATGTGCATGCTCTTCTAGCTGGGTCAGAACCCGTTCCCTCACCCACAGAGTCCCTCATTCGTGCTGTGAGTGATCTACTGGACAAAGCAGCTAAACCTGCAACAGAGACTGGAGGATTTCGCCGCCTGCGCACTTTCTCCGGCATAGTGCCTACTCCTGCAGGTGAGGAACAATTTGATCATTGGCTGGAGCAAGCTTACATGATGGTGGAAGTGAGTGAATGTTCGCCAAAAGAAAAACGACGAAGGATAATGGAGAGCCTAAAGGGTCCTGCATTAGAAGTCATCAAAGCAGTTTGCCTTTCTGATCCAGATGTCAGTCCTGAGGAGTGTCTAGAAGCTCTTGATAGTGCATTCGGGATGGCAGAGTCAGGAGATGATTTATACTTTGCTTTTAGACTGATGCAGCAACAGTCTGGGGAGAAGTTGTCAGATTTCCTCCGAAGACTAGAGCGCTGTTTGTCGAAAGTAGTTCAAAGAGATGGCCTTCCTGGCTCAAACATGAACAAAGCTCGGATTGAACAACTGCTTAAAGGCGCAGTGGGCTCAGACCTAATGCTAATTCAGCTCAGGTTGAGAGAGAGAAAAGAGAACCCTCCAACTTTTCTTGAGCTATTGCGTGAAATTCGTGCTGAAGAGGAGTATGAAGCATCTAGAGCTAAGTTAAATCCATCAGTACGTGCAGTCCAACCCAAACCTCAGGTGGACCATAATCATTCTGAAATTCAGAGTCTGAGGGCTGAGATAAAAGAAGTAAAGTCAATGTTCACTGCACTTTCTTCACAACCCCCCCAAGATACTACAGAAAAGCATGACAAAGGTTCAACTGACAGAGAGAGAGACTTAAAGAGCCAAGTCTGGACGCTGAAGTTGTGGCTTTAAAGAAACAAGTTAAACAGCTGCAGCAAAAAGTCAAATCCAGAGTGTCACATCGGGCTGAAACGCCACCAGCTGTCATGGCAGTGCACACTCCAAATAGACGTTCTGATGCGGATGAACGTTTTTGCTACCGCTGTGGAGAAAGTGGACACCTGGTAAGTAAATGCAGAAGTCCTGAAAATCAAAATAAAGTCATCCAGAGGCTTATTCAAGCACTCAAAAAAGCTAAAGCCACAAATGCACAATCTCCTACTGATGAAAGCATTGAGCAGAGTGCTACAGTGAGAAAGAGTGCCGTGGTTAACCTACAACCTGTTGGGCTGCCAGAAGGACTAATAGGGCCACCGTCCTTGGAACCTTTAAAAATTAATGGACAGCTATGTGATGCCCTACTAGACAGCGGTTCCCGGGTGAGCATCATCTTTGAATCCTGGTATAGGAAGTACCTGTCTGACACACCCATTCACCCTGTCAGTAAACTAGACATATGGGGTTTGAGTGATTCCAGCTACCCATATCTCGGCTATGTAATAGTAGATATGGAGTTTCCCAAGAAAGTGACTGGAGCTCCAGCTACTTTGTCAGTCCTAGCCCTGATTTGTCCGGATCCACCTGGTCCAGACCAAACCCCTGTCATCATTGGCACCAATGCAAAAGCCAATCTTCCAAAACGCTTGGCTCAGTTGTGTGAGGAAACACCTGAGATACATGTTCAGACATTAGGAATACACAGTCTTCTGTCAGGAGGTGCAGAAAGAAATTTGGATTTAAAAGAAGAGAATGAAGAGATTGGATATATAAAGTGGGAAGGTCCTGGAGACCTGACATTTCCTGCTGGGAGTACATGTAAAGCATCTTGCAGAGTGGATGTGGAGAAGCCTCTTCCTGATGACATCTTGGTGGTGGAGTCTTCAACTGTAAATCCCCTTCCTGCTGGTGTCTTGCTTCAAGCCATGGTTATTCCAAGTAATGCTGTGGATGTGAACCAGCTGACCTTATTGTTCCAGAATGAATCCTTGCGAGACATAACAGTTACAGCTGGCACTGTTGTGGGATGTCTGTGCGTTACTGATGTTGTCACAACAGTTTCCAAACAAAACACTGTAAATTCAGGATTTGATACAGGTCTGATAAATTTTGGAGAGTCACCTGTTCCAGAACAATGGAAGCAAAGACTTTGTCAGAAGCTATCTGACCGAGCATCTGTCTTTTCTTTGGACGAGCTGGATGTGGGACTCGCTAAAGAGGTGGAGCACACAATTAGACTGTCAGATCCCCGTCCATTTCGAGAGCGATCCAGACGCATTGCTCCTGCAGATATTAATGATGTACGCTGTCATATACAGAAACTGCTAGCTGCAGGCATCATTAAAGAGTCTAAAAGCCCATATGCATCTCCCATTGTGATCGTGAGAAAAAAGAATGGAGATGTGAGAATGTGTGTTGATTCTCGGACACTTAACAGTCGAACTGTGCCCGATCAATATACCACACCCCGAATTGATGAAGCTCTTGACTGCCTCTCTGGTAGTCAGTGGTTTTCCGTCTTAGACTTGAGGAGTGGCTATTATCAGATAGCTATGAAAGAAGAAGACAAAGAGAAACTATGTCTAAGAGACGCAACAATGATCATTCAATACAAGTTTCACAAGTTTCACATGAGGAGTCAACTGAGTCATCAGACTTTGAGTGGGAGTTACCACACCGACCATACCGAACTTATCTGGAGGGAATACTCCAAAAACACAACAATAGACGTGAACACAAAGGGCCTAAGGTTCATATTGCAAGAGACGAGGAACCCTCACAAGAAGCAGACCATATTGTGGAGACGTTAAACCATGATGACACAGCATCAGAGTCAGAACATGAACCTGTATCTAGTGAAGATGACAGGCCATGTCCAAGTAGTTCTAACAGCAGAATGAGTCATGCACATTCAAGACCAAAACGTACCATTAAACCAGTAGTGAGACTTACTTATGATGAACCTGGTAAAGCTAGTGATCAACCCCTCACTATTGTTCATAGAGGTGTTGTCATTAAAATACAGAGCTAAAATGTTGACTACAACCACCCTTCCCAATTTTGAGTTAAGCAGGTGTTCATAAAGTCTGTTGAGGACACCAGACGTTTAGAGGGGGGAGGGTGTAACCCAGTCCAAAATAAAGGTATTTTGTATTGAGTTAAGTTCATGGAAGGTGTAATAATTTAAAATGTATTAAACATGTTTGCTTAAATATGTTAAAATTGTTATGAATAAGTGTTAACAAAAAGCTGTACTTATAGGTACTTTAAGTAATATGGTTAAGTTAAAAGAATTTGGAAAAATGTAGTTAAAACTGTTTCATAGAAAAGTAATCTTCAACATATTTTATTTTGAAGGGCTCATGTTTGAAAGAGGAAGTTGTGTAGAGCAAAGCAACTTTTCTGGTTCGTGGTTGGCTGAGGATCAGGAAGGGATAGGAGAGTAGCGGGAGACACAGAAAAAAGGAGAGAAGAAGAGAGAAAAAAAGAGAGATTAACCGCGCTGAAAAAACGTGGTGGATTGATTAATGAACGAGTGTCTTGCAGATATTTAGACTTTCAACTCGACAGTCTTTAATAGATATCGACTCTACACTCTTTGTTTGCAGCTAC
>NW_006800749.1:0-14251 GCF_000485575.1 Poecilia formosa | reverse complement strand
GTGCAAATATAACCGTCTAAAACATTCATTTATACCACTCTCCATTAACCTGATAAATGGCAGACTAGCGGGGCCTGGACAGAGTAACAGGAGGTCCAGACAATGAGCAAGAGTAGTATGTAGAGGATGTATTGGGGATGTACTGCCGATCTGACATTTGTGCTTTTATGTATTTATTTTTGTTTGTTTGTTTGTTTGTTTATGTATTTATTCATGGTTACTGTCCTTTTGGATGGGCTTTTATTGTTGTATTGCAGTTTTGTCCCTGCTTCCAAGATACATTTTTCTTATGGGAGACTAATAAAATTATCTTATCTTATCTTATCTTATCTTATCTTATCTTATGTATGAGGTTGAAAAAGAGTCAGTGAGTTGAATTCATGAATTCCATTTATTAGTACCAAACAACAGCTGGTCCATTTCTCATGCCACCTTTAGGAGATAGCAGATCAAAATGGCAACAATCAACACTTGGTAACTTCTTTTGTTAGCCTCTGTCTAAGCTACGCCCTAAAGAGGCCGTTCCCTAGTGTGTCATATCCTTTGACCCTAGCTTTCATTTGCATTTCCTCATGTCATTTCCTTTAGCTTTAGCTTAGTAACTAGCTAAAAGAGATAGAAGGAAAACACAGAATTATTTATTCTCAACAAGATCCAGGTAGATGTTCATCAGTAAATGAAAGTGACATCCTCGTCTTACCTTGCTGCAGTAACAGTTCTGTTCAGATTGTTTCCAAAATTCACTTAATTGGATGTTTGATGGTTTTGGGTTGATTTCCTGTGTTTTCACCGCTTACATGCCTGAGTGAAGGTTATAAATTCCACCTCCCCTCTAATGGCGATACATCACTTTTCCAAACAAAGCTTTTCATTCCGGGCTGTTTGTGGGACGGTAAACTGCTCAGCACAGCACAAAGGGTAAAAAAAACAGGCTGTCTGAAAGCAGCCATATAAAATAAAGATCAATCAAAGCCACACACAGACGCAAACTTCACAGTACGTGTGACAAGGATGAAGCATGGAGTGTGTAGGATTTAATGGCTGCGCAGTGAAGAGGCACGCTGCTGACGCTGAGTCAATAAAAGCATCAAGTCGGAGGAATAAAATGAGCGAGGAGTATGAGACTCCATTTTTCGCCTCCTGTCACTCTTTCCAGACAACAATAATAAAGTGGAAACAAAAGACAAGAGAAAAGCAGCAAAGAAGGGAAGAACATAGAAAAAAAGACCAATAGAGGTTTTAAAGAAAGAAAAATCAAACAGCAATTTTTAGCAAAAGATTAATTTGAGTTTTCAGGTAAAACCTTGGTTTATTAAAAAAAATATTAGTTTTTCTCAGTTACTTTAATTCATTTCTCAGCACAGAATTCAAATTCTCAAAACTTCTTATTCAGTCTTTAAGTCACCGTGTTGCTGGTGCTCATCAGTTTCTCATTTCTGTGAACAAGTTGCAAATGCTTTTGTGCATCCATGTACAGTACTGTACTATTTTTTCTATTTTCTTTTTGCTTTTGTCTTGCTGATCAAAATGCATTATACAGGTCTCTTTTGAATAATCAACCT
Source organism: Poecilia formosa (assembly GCF_000485575.1). Lineage (NCBI taxonomy): Eukaryota > Metazoa > Chordata > Actinopteri > Cyprinodontiformes > Poeciliidae > Poecilia > Poecilia formosa. Next base: position 12,689 of record NW_006800749.1, on the reverse strand, counting down.
CCACAACATTTAAACATTTGTGAAAACACAGGTAGACAGGGCCAGTGTATAGGCATAATTGTATAATTTTTGCATCTAATTAAGAATATTTTGAAGCTTTCTCTGTCACATAACTTCCTGAGATCTATAAAAGTCAGTCTCCCAGCAACCAGCACAGCCAAGCCCTGTCTCAGTGTGCAGTGAATATGCATTGTGGACCTATACCAGGCAGCATTAATTGGTTGTTGCAGTAGCAGCATGACGAGTATAATAGGCATGCCAACAGAAGCACTCCAACAAGCAGCCTGAACTGCTGCCAGGGTTATGTGGGTGTGATGAGCTTGAATCCTGAGCATGAGGCCTGTGTGGCCAAATTCTTATAGCCCAGCAGCGCTGAAGGCCCGGGTCCTCATGTCACACTGTTTCCCCCAAACAGACACAATTCAATGATCCAACAGAAGTTTCAGACACGTTCAGAACTTCACTCAAATTTTCCCATTGTGGGAAGAAGAGCCCACTTTGCTTTTGACACCATTGAAAAATTTGTTCTGCCAAGACCAGATGTAAATTTCCTCATGCTAGTTGTGACATGCCATTTGTCATAGGAAGCATTTCTTTTCATTGAGTTGACTTCTGTGGATATGTTATAAAGATTTCCACATTTTAAGGTGATACCATAAAACTTCTCCTACTTGATCCAAAAAACAACAGTCTTATTTTAGATTTTGTACATTTTAATGAACCAGTGTATTCATCTGTTACTTTAGTACATCAGTGATTTTTTTTTTGTTTTGTATTGTTTCTGCTGTAACCCAAACATTCTATAATTCAGTTGATGAACTACTGCAGCCTAGTGATTCTGCTGATTCACACGTTTGATTTCTTCAGGCTTCCTGGACTGGGTTCCTAAAAAGATGCAGCGTGTTGGATGCATGGAACTGCTCAACACAGTCCAGAGGAGAGTCCAGCCCAAATTACATGTGTTTGGACACATCCATGAAGGTAAATGCCTCTGCTTTTTAAACCTCTTCTAGGAGGTCATGGAACGATATGTCATGTTTTCAATCAGTTGCATCCAAAAGGTCATTGCTGATGTATTTCCACTTTGGCATTGTGTTGGCACCAGGCCTCAACTGTTATTTCTCTGCTTACCACTGATAAATCATCCATTTCAGTAAAGTAATATTTCACTGCATGATATTAATAACTATAAGCTGTAAACTCCTCTGAAGAATCCCCCTAATTCTCCCTCCTTCTCTGGCCCTGAACCTGCCATGCACTCAAACTTGTCAGGAATAAGCATATTGACTATTTTGGCTCATTTTGCTTCATCAGTTGCATGCTTCTTAGCCTTTCGTCTTCAGCAGTTTGTCCATTGCCACACACTTCTCTCCAAATCCAGTCAGCCCAAACGACAAAATCTGTCAACGTAGAACTATGGTCAAAGCACAGGAGGGGGTGACCTGATGAGGGCTGAGAGATTTCATTGTGTTAGCCTGATGTCCATAAAGAAAATCAACCAATGGACCACTGCAGTCAATACAAGTGATTTTTGATTAAATTACGATTGGTTGGCCCAGTGGGCATTGCCAGACCACCTCTGACCAACACTAACCTGTACAGTATGCCACTGTACTTGGCTTCTGCTAGACCTCCTCATTGTTGGGATGGGTTTAGATTTCTACATGCTACTTCTTCAAACTTGCTGTATTAGCAGTTCATGTTCATCTCAGCTCTGACATGGACTACATTATTGTATCTAATTATATCTGGTAACATAAAAGCATAGCGGTCTCACCGTTACTGCTGGTTAGCTGCTACATACTGATCTGCAATTCATCCAGGCCAGCAGGGGCAGCGAGGCAGCTCTCTGTGCTGAGGATTACTTTTTCAGGGTTACCAGGTCAGTGTGGGACCCTGGAGCAGCAGTCCCTGATCAGAGACAACCAGATTAGAAAGTAGATCAGATTTTTTTAAAGAAATGAGCTTAGTGCTGCTTTCCTCATTATTGAGGGCTCCTGGAGGCATTTATAAAGAAGTGCATTTTGAGTTATTGCATTTCAAATATTAAACGGCCTAAATAGAGTTGCAGAAGATCTCTTCCACACACCTGCAGTCAAAGAAAACATTCTCACAGTGAGGTCAGATGGCAGCTAATCTCAGTTGTATCTGTTACTTGAAGACATGTTGCTCCATAGAGTTTGAGGAGCCCGTTTTTTTTTTTTTTTTAAGACATTACTATCCTAAATTTCACACTCACACATAGAATACTACTACTTCCATTCCTACAGACTCATGCTGCTCCTTTTCTTTCCTTTGTGCCATTAACAACTGCATGTAGAATTCTTCCTCTCCTTCATGGCTCATCAAACAAATAATTTCATCACTGTAGTTTACATTTCTGAATATTTACGAAAGAATAGTGTCTGGCCTCGCTGGACTCAAGACTAAAACGACATTTGTCTTGCAGCATATGATTTACATAGTAGAGTTTTTCCAGTCAAAAGATTTCCTTGTAATAATCATTGACCTTATTGAACAGTTTGGGAATTTTAAATGTTTGTTTTGAAGCAAATTCTTAAGATTTGTTTCAGTTTTCAGTGCAGTTTATTTAGAATACCAATTCACAACAAATGTTGTCTCGAGGCACTTTACAAAAAAGATTAATAATTTCAGTTGACTGATACATTCTAATTGATCCTAGTTATCAGAAGCTTAAAACGTTTCTGTTTTAGAAAACCCAGCAGATTGCAGCATTCACTTATCCTAGTTGAACATGTAGCGACATTCTTTTGCATTGTCATTGACTTTACAACAATCCCCCATACCAAGCATGCACGTAGTGGCAGTGGAGAGGAACAACTCTTATTTAACAGGAAGAGCCCTCCAGTAAGACCAGAACCTGGTTCAGTACAAGTGGTCATCAATCAACCTCGGCTATGTGCTGCTAAATGTGCTAATGGTGGAGAAACAACTTTCAGCCCCAGGAAAACCATTTATCCGCTGTCATCGGTGGCTATGCTAACTAGCCTTAGCTTTTGTAATAGGCTATGTTGTGGTAGCAGAGAGCAATGGGGAGTGTGTGAGCAGTGTGTACACAAACCTGATTGACAGCACCAAGACCCTCCTCATGGCTCTGGTTGTTTCTGACCAAGTATTGTGTTTCTGCAGTTAGTACTGGGAGTACTGGGAGAAGGCAGAAGAGCTCGATTTTTTTCACAGATTTTCTGTCTTATGCTGTCATGACATAATGATAATTTTAACAACTATGTAAAAACCCTATGTATTTTTAAAAATAAAAGTTACATATTGAAGCTTCTGGGGAGTCCATCCAAAATAATAGTATTTAGACCTCTGCACTGAACCCCATTGAAAACGTCAATGTTATCCCACCAAATATTGATTTGTGAACTCTTCCTGAGTTAAAACATTAGCATTGTTGTTTCTAAATGAATATAAACTTGTGTTTTGTTTTGTTTTTTTGCATTATCTGAGGTCCAAAAGCACTGCATCTTTTTTGCCGTTTTGATCATTTCACATTTTCTGCAATAAATACTACATTTTTGCTATTTCAAAGACTTATTGTCAGTAGTTCATAGAATAAAAGAACTATGTTCATTTTATTCAAACATATACTAATAAAAAGTAAAATCAGAGAAACTAATTATTTAAATGGTCTCTTAATTTTTTCCTGAGCTGTTTAACATAACATGTATTGTGATAAGGCAACTTAAATGGTTTAAAGCAGTGTTTTTCCTAAAATGAATTGAGAAACTAAAAGTAGTGGCAACTAGAGCATTATTTAATTTGGAGCAATAAAATTGAGTAACTTGAGCTGAATTGGGTCTTCTTTAAATAGATTTTACAATATTTGACTATTCAGGCTCTAAATAGATGACTACAATCAACACATTTTAAATCAGTTACAAGAAATGGTCATAGGATACTTACTAGTTTAAGTTCGGTTTACTGAATGAAACTTTTGGTATCCATGTTAGCCTGACAGAAAATATTTCACTTAAATATAATTAAATTGAATATTCTTTCTGAACTGAATTGTTTAGGTTAATAAACTTAAAGAGTTTAAGACAATCAGTTTCCTCAAATTGAGTTTGACTAACTTAGGTTTTACAGTGCTCCTCAACTCCACAATGACTCAATAGGCTGGTCTCCAGAGGAACATGAGAAACACCAGAACCAACAATGAAATATATGTAGCCTGTGTGGAATGAATGTACATGCATTTCATTTTCATCCACTTCATTTAAAAGTTTTTTTAAGTTCTTTTTTTTTTTTTTGCCTTATTGTACAGGTTATGGCATGATGACAGACGGCACCACAACGTTCATCAACGCCTCAGCTTGCACGGTGAACTTCCTGCCCATGAACCCACCTATCGTCTTCGACCTTCCCAACCCCAGGACCACATGACTGCAGACAGCTGGAGCCCAGACCCTACCCGTCCGCCAGGAGAAAGGAGCCCAAAGAGGAAGTTGAGTGTGAAGGGCTGGACAAATGGCGGTGTGTAAATATAATCCTGGTGTGTGTTTCACAGAGTGCCATAGTGGCAGACTGATGCTTCCTCAGGCTTTCACCAGTATTCCATGTGCCATAACTACTTCTTCATATTAACACTGGGCTTGAAAAGCAGATGCATGGACTCATGGAGAGAAACATTAATATGCAGACAATTTGTAACATTTCTGTGTCCTTGCTGCACTGACAATCTGATGCTGCTGTCGGAGACAAAAGAGACTTCATTGTCAGTTCATTAAAATTAACAGTGAAAACAGTCCAACTCCTCATGTACACCAGAGCCTTGGCTGAGCAGCGATGGAATGTTTGCCAAGAGGATTTCACACCACTCTTCCTACTTTTCAAGTTTAATTTCCCATGTCCTTCCCAGTCCCCTACACACACACACCATCCTGTCTCCCCTTTTATGCCTCCGCTTCCTCTTGTCTCCTTAGGGCCAAAGCATGCTGGAATGTGTTTTCTGTGTTTTTTCTTTTTTTCCATTGGCATGTTTGCACATGCAAGACATCAAAGGAAGTGTACAAGGGCAGCGAGAGGTCTCTGCCACAGGCTGACAGTATGTTGGGCTGTCAGATGTGTTGACACTACTCTCTGGGGCTCATTACAGCCTCAGGTGATTCTCTTAACCAGCTGAAAGACAGAAACAGAGTGTATGCCCCTCCCTCCCCCTCTGTACCACAGCTCCCAATCCTCTCCACCACTCCAGCTGTGACTAGCTCAGAATGTAGCTGGTGCTGTCTGAAAGCTGAAAGGGACCACCATTAAACCTGAAGGTGCTACATGCTAACACTGCTGTCCATTCAAGACAAGCAACGCTGGAACACCGGAAACAGCGGCTGGTGTTTCAGACTCCTCAGTTACTGTGTTTGTAGGAGGACTGGACAACCTAGTTTTTTCAGTCAGGACAGCAGAGCTGTAACAATACACTGTAACTGATATTTGTAAAGTTCCTCCCTCAGAATAAAGAAGACCTTGAAGCTCTTAAATGCTGTTGCTATGCTATGCTTTTTCATTGAAAAAAAAAAAGTAAATAATTGTGGTTGTTACATTTCATTTGGTCTATCTCTTAGTAATGTAAATGCTTGCTGTGGTATTTATTCTTTTTGTTTAGCTGTATGTATTGAACTCTTTACGTCTTTTGTATTGAAAAACAAAAAAAGTAGATAAAAATTTGTAAAATTGTTTGGATTTTTTCAAGGTTCTATCTTGTTTAAATATGCTGAACATAAGACCAGGTCACTCTACGATCTGTCTGCACACCAATGAAGTGTGTGAGCATTCCTCAGTTTATTCCTCTTCATCCTCTCCTGTTTCATCTTAAGTCTATTGCACTACTACGACATCTTAAGGAAAGATGGAGAATGTGTTTTATTTTTTTGAAGTTATGAATATTGAGTATTTTACCAGCAGCATATAACTGCTTTACTCTGCTGTGCTTGACAAAGTGTCATTTTGCTTTCAATTTTAAGGGCCCTTTAAATCAGAATAAAAACTTCAGAAATCAGAAGTTTAAGATTGGTTCTAAGTTCACATCCAATATCTGCCACCAGTGGCGCAACTGCACATTATTCAGGTGGATGCGAAAACATAAATGCCCCCACCCCGAGGGAAGGAACGTCTGGGTGAAGGAGCTGGTGTTTCATACTGTTGGCACAACTCAGATCTATGACAGATCTCAGATCTTCTCTGCTTTCTCTTTATTACCGTCAGTTCTTCAGAGAAACGAGCTGTTAGCAGCGCTGCTAATTCACGGTCATTCCGGTACAAAACTTATCTTGTTCCTGTCGCTCCCCGTGATTAAACTCACAATTACGATAATCTGTACTGAGCAGCTCTCTGACAGCAGACGGTGTGTCCGTAAACAAGTTTTACTAAATATTGTATTATAACCGAAAAGAGAGATGCAACTTCTATCATAGATTAGCAAAAAAAAAAACCCTACAAATTACAATGAAATAATGCTGCTTCCGCTAGCCTCCGGAAGTAACACCCATAATCGTTTCCCCAGTAAGACCCCCAGGAATAAGGTCAATAGGACCTTATAGGTCATCTCATATCAGATTTAAAAATAGAAATGCACAAAGCCTTTGTTACCTCGTCTCACAAGGGTGGTTTATTTATAGAACAGCATTCATACACAAGAATATCCCAGATCTTGTTTACAACAAAGTAAAGACAAAAACAAAATAAATCATAAAAGCAATGAATTGAAGATGTTAAAATATGGATATTTAAGGCATAAAGGAACCAAATATTTCAAACAGTTCATTAGTCTGATATTTTGAAAAGTTCCTTTAAATCAATGTTTTCAGCCCTGATTTAAAGGAACCAAAAGTTTCCACACCCCATAAGTTGTCACTGAGTTTGTTCCAGAGCTGAGGAGCATTGAACCTCCATGCTGCCTCACCTTGTTTAGTTCTATTCCTGAGAACCATCTCTGGTTTCTACAGACCTGGAATAGGAGCATCTCTTGAAGTGGTGTTTGTGGGAGGACTGGACAACTTTGTTCTTTCAGTCAGGACAGGACTGAAAGGTTGTTATTCACAGACCTGTCTCTACATGGTTCATACTTGACAAGCACCCAATGAAGTTGCTGCCAGCCGTAATCCTTTGTGTTCATGGCCAAAGCCAAGACAATATTAAGAAAACTCATTCAAGATTGTGAAACTAGTCAGTCTTGAAACCAATGGAGAAATTGTGACCAATATGGCCCCACGCTTAGTTCTCGATACAAGGGGGAGCAAACAACTCAAAAACCCATTAATACAAAAAGGGTCACTCTCCAATAGCAACAATAAAAGCAGTCCTTGTCTTCTTTACAAAATCCAAAGTTCAATAATTGTCCTTAAAGTCACCAATCCGAGGCCGCCAGTTGGGCTCCACTCATCCAGCTGCTCCAGGTGACGGCAATGTGCCTATAAGGCGCTCACTTGCCGATCCTCAGCTGACTCTGCGACGTTCCGGTCTTCTTTCCGGTCTTCTTTCCGGCGTGCGACGCCCCTCTTCGGACTGACCCAGAGGCGCGGGCAGGTTCCCCTCTGCACTGAGCCATCGGCCCACCTCTCGGCGCCTTGCGCCTGGCGTGCGGATTCCTTCCGCCACGATCCTCTCTCGACGGCGCATCCGTCTGGCAATGCCAGGATCAGTCTACACACACACCTCTCCTTCTTCCAGGTTCCTTTTATTCTGACTTCAATCAGCTTCTGCTGGCACCTGAGCCCACTGATTGCAGAACGCAATCAGTGGGCTCCGCCTCCTAAACAGCCGCTTTCAGCCTAGTGCGTTTGGGTTGTCAAAAGGGGAAAACAAGAAACAAAACAATCCAAACATGCAAAACACAACAAAAATACAATTAAACAATCATATTTTCCACTGTGCAACAAAATCATGGAAGAGTGGACCTTCAAATGTTTCTCTAACCACAGAGACTCCAAGAGCTAATCATGTCAAAGAGACTAAATAAAAAGAGAAAACAGAATAAATCTGCAGGGCAGCAAAAAAAATGTTTCCAGGCCACAGCAGCTTCAAACTGGCCCAGACCACTTACAATATATTCAGTACATCACTGGTGAGTGTTAAACATAACTGTTACCATGTTGAGGTGCATGTATGTTTCAGTTAGCTGAATAGCTGAGAAACAAAAGAAAAAAAAACCTTATCATGCATTAACAGCTTCCTAAATGTTCCAATCATCAGAATATTAAAGGGTCTTGGTGAGCAGTGTATTAAACATAGTGACAATTGAAATGTCCAAATTACTTTAATAATCAATGTCTTAATGAAAGTTTTCTTGGTTTGTATTTGGAAACTGTTGTGAATGTAAGGAAAACCAAGACATGGAATGATGTTTTTAAGTCTAGTCCACCTGCAGGTTCCTGTGTATATTTACAGTCTGTCTCCTCCTGAACCTGTTCTGCTTCAGTAATGTGCTTCCTGATCTGTCCACAAAGAGACAGACTGGTTATTGGTTCATTTCTTCAGACATTTTCCATTCCGGAGAAAAAGAACAATCTTTGAGTCAATGTTGTTTTCTTTAAAAAAAATAAATAAATAAAAAAAAAACAGGGATTTTTTTCCCTAGTGAAGTAAAGGAGAGCCTCCACAGGCAGACTGAGGTACTGCAGCAGTGGTGTGATTTAAAAGGGAGTCATTTTTGTCCTGTGACAGTTTTACTTCCTGGACATTTTTTATTTCAATATTACTGCATACTTATGCCCATTTTTAATGAATGAATGTAATGAATTTTTTTAATGAATGTATAGCATTTTAAAGATGACAAGAAGTTTTGATTTGCTGTTATATTTTTTTCCATCATTGTTGGAACATTTTGTGTTCTTGGATCCATCAGCATCTGGAGACGTCTGTAATGTGAAGTACCTTGTGTTTCTTAAAAAAACAGATGAGACTCTGTTGCTTCTGAGACACTATTCAACAATCAAATAAAAACCTTATCTGTGATCAGATGATCTCGTCTCCCAACCCTTTTTTTAAAATAAGATTTGCAGAAAAAGAAATTGAGAGGAAGTGAGGTAAGTTTTCACCAGATGTTTCCTTTTTCCCAGTTAGAGGTATTTGTGCCTATTATCAGTTGTAGATGTCAGAGCAGGAAGTTAATTTCCATTAGCTAAACCTTCTTCTTTCTTTGTCTTGCTCACATTTGTTCCATAAGTCCTCCACACCTTTGGACATTCTAATGAGAATCCTTGTTCAAATAATTACATTGGTAATCCTGAGGGAGAGCAAGTGAATTTTTCACAGACGGTGTTTTCCTTTGCCAGTAATACCACTAGCTCTCATATGCTCCAACATCAGCTTCTTGTTCCATTTTTCTTTCTCACTCTGCCTCTCCAACTACAACCCGGTAATCTTTTTCTCACTTCTGATCATCTCTTTCAAAATTCTGTCTGCCATCCTTCTATTAAGCTCCACAGATAATGACTTTCAGCTCTCTGCACGTTTCTTTCCTCTAAGTAGTGTTGATCCTGCAGCATCATTTTCTTTGGAAGACCAGCAGTTATTCTGTTCCGTTCATTTATTCCAAATGACAAGACAAACCCTTTTAAGGGTTGAAGTTAAAACTTTAACCCTTAAAAGGGTTGAAGTAGATTCATAAGAGTCCCATAAAAAGTTTTTACCTGTTACAGATTTCATCTATATTTTTTGTCACATTTAAATGTTTCAGATCATTAAACAAATGTTAACTTGAGTAAGTTTAATGTGAGTTTTCATCAACTTTTTACATTTATTAGGGGAAAAGTTTCTTTTAATTCTCATTTGCTATTAAATTTCTTTAGGTTGATGAATGATATGTTTCTTCTTGAGCTCTTTTGGCTTATTTCATGCCAATGGATATGTTTTATTTAGGCAATGCTATGTTGCATATATGTAGAGGTAACCAGGGCTGTGGTTGGCTAGTGAAATGAAACCAAAAATATAGCCATTTGATGTTAAATTATAATTTTAACAAGAGAGTAATTTTTTTTTCACATAGGGGCAGATAGATTTAGATAGATTTTTCATCATTTTAAAATTGGGTTTTGCTTTTATTCAGTTTTTTTTTTTTGTCTGATCTTAAAATTAGTATTTCAGGATGTTTTTTGTATGAGTCACATCCGTTGCTCATTTTTTGATTTTCTACCATTCTTCAACACAAACTCTCTGCAAATTTTAAAAGTTTGCAGGTCCTTACTAAGATTCTGACTTTTTGTCTTTTCTGTGGAGACAAGTCAAGTTATCAGTGTTATCAATGTAAACCAGATGATACTGAACTGCACATATAGCAGCAGGATTGTTTTCTGAATAAGAACAGATTTTAGATGGTTTCTTTGCTTTCTTTACCTTTTCACTCTTCTCTCTTCTTCTATAACTATTCCATATAAAATTCCACTTTGTTGCACAGAACATAATTCATGGGAGAACTTGTTTCAGTTTCTTTGTACATGCAGATTACTGACAGTAAAGCAGTGTACAGCATGTTTTATTTTCTAGCCAATGCAGTAGAAGCCGAACACTGAACAAAATTTTTGTTAAAACCCTGTCTCTCTTTTTGTTCCCTATGTTTTTTTTTTGTTTGTTTGTTTTCTCTCTGACATTCAAGTTTTATATTGGGAGTGGACTTTCTTCTGGTGTTCTTAATTAAGTTTATCTTCTGATCCAGTGTAGCTTTGTCATGCCTGCCTTTAGCAACATTCTAAAGTTTTTTTGGGGGGTTTTGTCAGGTAATTGTTGTCATTCTCAGCCTACTTGCTGGCATTTCTTCTATGAGATTATCTTTATTAGGAATCACAGCAGAAGACATAAGAATAATCAAAAAACTAAAATACCAGTCGAGGTGAGTGCCTCTGCATCTTAAGAAAAATTTCACTTTTTACAAGTGTTTCTAATTATGTGATCAGATAAAGAGGTTTTGTATTCAAGCTAGTGTACAGACGCTATTAAATTAGATACCACGCAATGAGTATCTGCAATTTTACACAGATGGTGGGATTGTTGAAAACAATGCAGGTCTTTGTGAGGAAGGTTTTGGTTTGGAAGGTTGCAGCTTGTGGGTTGCCAGATTAGGCCCTCTCCCACACGCTTCACTAAAGCTTGGGGTTCGACTTAGCCACTCAGCAGGATTTCTTTCAGAGTGTGCCCACCCGTGTGTCATTGTTCAAAGCTTCTTGTACACCTCTCAGTGCCAGCATAGCAGCAACACACCAAACTTGTCCAATTTGCCCATCATGGAAGGTGACAGTCGAGAGCCTGAGGGTGGGAGGTCCCTGCTGTGTTTACACAATCTGGCAACCCGCTGTTGCCCATCACCACCCCCTCACATTCCACCGCCAACCCCTCCCATCATTTTACAGTAACCCAGTTTTTTTGCCTTTGATGGGGGTGAAGACGATAGAAAGGCTAATGTTGCTCTGGGGATGTAATATAAGATGCACAATAACCAGTAATAATTAAATTCAGTTTATTTATACAGCTCCAGTTAACAACAGAGGTCATCTCAAGGGGACTCTGGGGAAAAGTCGTCCACCGGTTTCTACCCCACATTCACACCCATTTGTTGACATATTGTCCCTTCCTACCTCTGTCTCATAAACAAACCAGTTCATATTTTCCTTCACCATATGTCAGGGGTGTCCAAAGTTGGTCCTCAAGGGCCAGCATCCTGCATGTTTTAGTTCTCTCCCTAGTGGTTGTAACAACCTCCTCAGCAAGTCAGTGTTCTGCTTAGGCCTTCTAATGAGCCATCATTTGATGCAGGTGTGTAAAACCAGGGAGAAAACTAAAACATGCAGGATGCCGGCCCTCGTGGACCGACTTTGGGCACCCCTGCCATATGTTAAGTAATATACTGTAATATTCAGTTATTTAGATCATGCATTTCAATGAGGTCCATTTGTCAGAGTACCTTATGAAAATAATAACCTCTGAGCAGGAATTAAACATGTTTCATTAAGTTCACATTTCTATATACATTTTTTTATATTAGTCTGATGTAATATTCTAATCTTAAGTATTGTTTTATTGAGATTTAGCCAGAAAATAATCATAAATAACACAAATAAAAGGATGAAAACATAAATGTGAGTGGGTGCTGAGCACCCCCAGACCAGCTAGCCAAACCTTGGTAATAAATCTTTGTTTCTGCACCTCAGAGGGATAGCTCGTGGTTTTTGAAGTGAAGTTCTGCTAAAAGGTTAAACAGAGTTAATATCCTACAGTAGATAACTCTTCTGGCTCTTCAAGCCAGATAAATTGGTCAAGTTAGCTTAAATTATTGACCTCAAGCTTCATCTTAAAATACTCCATCCATAAAAAGTTTCATGTGGTTTTCATGAATACTGCTATTTTTTTGTTTGAGGGTCATGTTCTCTTCAGTATGCCAAGTTTGGCAAAATCCTGGTTATGACTCACTCATTTGATTCAGGTGTGGTGGAGCAGGGTTTCATCTAAAACAAGACAGCAGATCTACAGGGCTGGGGTTGGAGATGTTACCGGCACCAGACCTAGGGGAATCTGGTGTCAGTATCAAGTGGTGCACAGGCAGATGAATCCTGTGCAACCAGATCCGTGGATCACAGAGGAAACGAGTCGTAACAATGTATCTCCGGCAAGAGCTCGTTTATTCTGAGCCGCGCATGCCCAGAGCCAGGAGACTTGTTCTCCCTGTTAGACCCACCGTG
>NW_006800748.1:151730-153448 GCF_000485575.1 Poecilia formosa | reverse complement strand
TCACTCCTGGCTGTTTATTGATGTCATGTGTTTTTACAAGGAAATGAGACCAATTGTAGGATGTAAACACAGCCTCATTAACCTGTCCTGGGCTGCTGCTCAGAAAGATTCCTATAGTTTTCATTGGGAGCTGTGCAGGTAGGCGTCTCTTTCATCCTTAGCCCAATGACCGATTTTAAAAGCTTTGTTTATTGTAGCTGCTGTGTTAAATATGGTTGTGGTTTCATTCTCAGTGTTTTACTATAGCCATGCGGTCACTGAGCTGCTCAGACTAACGTGCCTAAAGCCCTGCCCCGTCCAAAACTCCACGGCTGGAAAACCCAGAGAAGCAGTCCAGAGCGGTGGCTTTCTCTCTGCATTTAACCTCAAGCATCATGGAGCTTCCATCTGCACCTCGTTGCTTTTATAAACCTGTTCCAGGCTATAAGAGCTGCCTTAATTATCACTGGGCAGAAATATCACTGAACCTGTGAGTTTATGGTGTTAGTTAGCTGCTTCTGCTGTGGTACGACTCTGTTACATTGGGAAACAAATAAACCCTGGGCTGGATAGAAATGAAGCCTGTCTAAATAAAGCTGCTGACTGTGGTAAACTTGACACAACCAGAGACGTCTATTACATCAGACCATCATGTTCTCCATGTTCTACATTTTTACAGCAGATCTTCCAGTCTGTCAGCCTCCATCTGTCAACAGAGCTCTTATTCAAACAACCTTTGTCTGGATGTTGGGCCCGGTGGCTTGTTTCCACACATGTTGAGTCGTTTGCAGAGCAATTAGCATAACTCACAGTAGATATTTATTCCAAACCAGAACTGACAGAAATGTTTGTCAGATCACCAGTTTTAGATGATGCATTGCTGATGATGATGTGTGATAAAACCCAATCAGCTGCAACATGTTTGTCCCTGCTGGACATCATGTTACCAACAAAGTTTCTGTTCTCAGATCAAACCTTCTGCTGGTCACCACAGTTCTTCTCTCATCATGATCCTGAATCAGGTCCATGATCACTTCCCAGTTTTCCATCAGATCCTCTATCGAAGAATTGAAAGGTGGCTATACTCTTAAATATCTAAGTAAAGGAAATGACGCACAGAGACACCTCCTGTTTGTTTTCATTCTCCACCAGTTTGTGGTTAATGGCATCACACTTCCTCCAATGAGTCCAGTGGAAGAACAAGAGTGAAGACGGATTTTTAATGCCTTCAAGGTCTGTGGTCTCCCCTCTAATCCGTCACTGTCGGCTGCAGCTTCATTGAAATCTGTTTCCTAGCTTCATCATGGGAAGATGGAGCCGTTTTGGAGGATGATACGAAGCTTCACTTTAATTTTTGGTCCTGGACTGAAGAGGCCCTGCAGACTGGAGTCTGATGTTCTGATCCCTTTGGACTGATTTCTGTGCAGAAGGAAGACAGATGGAGCAGAGGACGTCCCTGATGAGCGTCTGCTCATTGCAGTCATGAAGACACTGTGATTAGGGAGCGTTTAGGTCATTATGACAGCATCAGTGTGGGCTTTGTTGGTTGATGCACACATGGGGAACATGTTCCATGTTTTTATAGCAGACAATGGAGGGTCTGTGGTGTAAATCTTTGACCTCTCAGAATCAACTCCAGTTTGAAACCAGTCATGTAAATGAGATGAAATCAAACTGCTCCTTCAGAAAATTCACTCAGACTTTCTGAAATACGGAGCCACCTGTCTCTGGTTCTGTTT
>NW_006800748.1:149346-151101 GCF_000485575.1 Poecilia formosa | reverse complement strand
TGTTTAGACAAAAACCCAAAATGTTTGAGTTGGCAGATCGGTTGCAAATTTATTACAGAACAGTGGTATAAATGCATAGTTCTAATACTTCATGCAGTGATGTTGCTGCTCTGCAGACACAGATATCTACAGGAGCTACACCAACTGTCTGTAGGTTATTAACTGGAACTGATTTTATTCAGTAAAATGAAACAAACTACAGAGCAGCAGGTCCTTCCAATCAAGTAAACAGACCCCTCTCAGTTCCACATGATGAGTTGTGTCATTAATCTGCCTGGTTGCAGAAGCACATTTAAATGCTCGGTTGATTTTTCCTTTGCATGTGAGCAGTTTAAGTCCTAGAAGTCTGATTGGTGCAGAGAAGAGCCTCAGAGCGTTCTTCTGATCTCAGCTTCATATCAAACACAACTGATAATGTGTTTTCTGTTTCATTTCATCCTGAGTAAGAGTGGAGGGAGAGGTTAGCAACAAATGTCTTTCCAAGTGCAGCGTCTTAATGCGGCAGCATTAAGAACTGGGGGCCCGTCCGGGGCATGAAAGGGATTCTGGGTAGTCTGTGGCAGCTGGTGGCTTGAGAGAGCTTCCTCTGTCGCAGGGACTCCCAGCCAGCCATCATCAGTATTCCTGAGGAAAAGCTTCCTGTGTGTCGGGGGTCTGTGGCCCTGACAGCTCCCTCACTGGCCTGCACTGTGCACACGCCTCATCCTCTGGCATGGCATCACAGGGCCCATACACTGCACTGAATCCTGATCCCAGCTCTGAGCTCCCTGGTGGAGGGAAGAACACTAAAGTACATCCAGTTCTCCCCCAGGAGTCGACAAGCCAAACTGCAAATCAGCTTCTGCTTTTTATCTTTGCTGAATTTCATCAAGTTGCTTGATTTAACCAGAAAAATGAAGAAAATCAATTGATTTTTCTGGTCGGCAGCACAGAACCATGTATCAGCTGCTGACATACAGACGATGTTGAAACAGACTTGACTTCAGTCGACTTTGTGTTTTCCATTCAGTCATCCAAAATTAATGCTTTGAAAGATATTTCATCTGCATCTTAAAAGCCCTGAACATTACAGACTGAGCCACCTTCATGTGTTCTTCTATGGCAGTGATATGGTATGTTGAGTTTTTAAACATCAACCTGCTCCTCCAAGTTCTGCTGAAAGCAGCCTCTCTTCCTCTGTGGTTCATTCTGTTTGGTAGGAATCTCACCACAACTGGTTCAGAGACTTGCGGTACCAGGAACTCAAAGCTGGAGGGCACAGAGTCCTCACTGTGAAACAAAGTTTTACATGTTCCTTTAAATCTCTAAATCCAGTTTCAGAATCATAAGTTGAGACAACTTATGATATAGGAAGGAAAACTCAACAAACCAAACAAACTGCAGGATAGGTTTGGACTGATTCCAGTTCTTCATCCAGATTTCCTAAATGTTATCAACTTAACCTGCCCTCCTCTCCTTTTCCACATCACTGTCCCTCCATTGCATCGTCTCCGGTGTTGACCTTCACTGAACAGCAGCTAATGTGTGTCTATGTGACTGCAGGACACTGGGGAAATGGTTCTCTTCCTGATTGGTGGACTCAAGCTGATCATTCAGTTACTGAAGTCACCAAGCAACGAGGTGCTGACGAGCATTTTTGCCGTCATCGCCAAACTAGCCAAAGACAAGGAGATCCTGGGCGTCCTCTCTGATCGCGGGGTTGTCCCGCTGCTGGCCGCGCTGACTAGCACAGTAAGAACATGTCACTACTGACAA
>NW_006800748.1:148421-149236 GCF_000485575.1 Poecilia formosa | reverse complement strand
AAATGCTGCTTATATCATTTTAGCTGCTGCTATGTTTACTTCAACATTAAGAGCTTTTGTTGGTCGATTTTCTGTCATGAAAACAAAAGATCTTACCTGCATTTAGACATCACTATAACTAACACTGCATGTTATAATATATATTTGTCTACAATATAAAGGCCAGACCATATGCTGGAACATAATTTGTCAGACATTAGCTCAGTTTATATGGAGCTGTTTTGTTACATCAGAAGTGAAATCATGAAAAATTTTAAGACATTCAATCAGAACAGAGCGATCCGACCCGCTCAGTCAGTATCAATAATCATAAACACATTAGTAGGGTTGTGGTTTTACCCTTCTCTTCTCAACAACAGGTGTTATTTGGACATCTGCATTCCAGTTTTGAGGGAGCTTCATAAAGACAGTTTCTTGGTGTTTTTATGGACGAGGCAGTGACGAGCTGAACCTGATCCAACTGCTTTACTGCCGTCTTTGTTTAGACAAAAACCCAAAATGTTTGAGTTGGCAGATCGGTTGTAAATTTATGACAGAACAGTGGTATAAATGCATATAAACTGTTCTAATACTTCATGCAGTGATGTTGCTGCTCTGCAGACACAGATATCTACAGGAGCTACACCAACTGTCTGTAGGTTATTAACTGGAACTGATTTTATTCAGTAAAATGAACCAAACTACAGAGCAGCAGGTCCTTCCAATCAAGTAAACACACCCCTCTCAGTTCCACATGATGAGTTGTGTCATTAATCTGCCTGGTTGCAGAAGCACATTTAAATGCTCGGTTGATTTTTCCTTTGCATGTGAGCAGT
>NW_006800748.1:146959-148016 GCF_000485575.1 Poecilia formosa | reverse complement strand
GAACACTAAAGTACATCCAGTTCTCCCCCAGGAGTCGACAAGCCAAACTGCAAATCAGCTTCTGCTTTTTATCTTTGCTGAATTTCATCAAGTTGCTTGATTTAACCAGAAAAATGAAGAAAATCAATTGATTTTTTGGTCGGCAGCACAGAACCATGTATCAGCTTCTCACATGTGGGTGATATTGAAACAGACTAAGCTGCAGCAAACTTTGTGATTTTCATCCAGTTGCCCATAATTATTGCATTGAAAGAAATTTCAGCTGCAGTCTTGAATATTATACACTGAGCCACATTCTTGTTTTATTCTGTGGCAATGATATGGTACATTGGGTTTTTAAATAGTGTCCCCATGCTGATACAACAGAGTATAGAGCCATACTACGGAAAAATAAAATAAAAATACAAAACAGTTACTTTGAAAATAGTCACAGTATTAAAGTACATCTTTCACTTTAAAGGAATGTTGAAGCCTTTGTATTGTAACAAGTCTGAAATTAAACTTTTTGTGGCAAAAATGGCCCGTATTTCAAAATAAAAGGTATTAGTACCTCCTCTACCTAGCCTGCTTACTGCTTCGCCTGAAAATAGTGGCCCAAGTGACGAACATTAATGACGTAGACCAGGGGTGCCCAAAGTCGAACCTCGAGGGCCGGCATCCTGCACATTTTAGTTTTCTCCCTGGTGCTAGTAACAACCTTTTCAGCAGATCAGTGTTCCTCCTAGGCTTTCTATTGAGCCATCATTTGATCCAGGTGCGTTAAACCAGGGAGAGAACTAAAACATGCAGGATGCCGGCCCTCCAGGACCAACAGAGGAGAACATTCTGGATGGTGCAGCTAAAAACATTGAATAAGACCTTAAGGAGGTGACCAATTTCAAGCATTACACTGGCTGTATGTTTAAGATTGAAGGCTCACAGGTGAACCAGAAGCCAGGACTATTGACAACATAGTAATCAGAGATCACTTTAAATCGTAGAAGAGAAATGCTAACTGTAGAACTCAGAAGCAGCAGCCATGATGGTTCAGCTGAACTGAACCTCAGAGTTCAACCCA
>NW_006800748.1:109610-114475 GCF_000485575.1 Poecilia formosa | reverse complement strand
GAGACAAATGTGTCCCTGTGCAGCAGATTTGACATAAATCTGTTCTTCTATCACCTCCACAGAGGACACAACGTCCAAATAAATCTGATTTAAGATTACTGAAAGCTTCAAACCCAGACTGGGTTCTGTTCTCTGGCTTTAAAAGATCTTCACATCTTCAGTTTGTCCCGGGAGTTTTCTGGTCATATTGTCTCGGTAAGTTCTAGTCTGTAACAAAGTTGGGATTGATCAAGGAAAAGTGGTGAACCTGGTAGCTGCCGTCCCATTGGTTCAAAGTCCATTTGTGTCCCAGTTGGTTGTTGTGGGCTCAGCCAGAACTCCTGACTACAAAGAGCAGTCAGACGTGGCAGCAAATGGAGATCATGGATTGGCTCCAGTTAAAAACTAAACTTCAGTCGGCTTGAAAGGAATCCCACTGGTGAAGCTCCAAGACCTCAAACATCACATCCACACTAGAGCTGCCTGGTGGAAGGAAAACAAGCAGCATGTGATAATACTGGAGGATGTTGCAGTAACAATGTCTTAAGATGAATAAATAAAAGATTAAAAAATGTTAATGTTATAAACATATAAACTTAATCCTACTTTTAAACATATATAATGTACCTAGCTCCTTAAAAAAAAATTGGATAATTTTCATCTCAACCAGGTTTTAATGAAAAAGATGCTTCTGACTGATGTTTGCTGTTTTGGCAACTCTTTAATATCTGAACCTTCTAATGCTGCAGCAAGAAACAACCAACAACAAATACCCCGGTCAGAGAGAGCCTGAATGCATGGCAGTTAATGAGCTAACATTTATTACAGCATGGTGATATGGCCATGATAATAAATCGGTGTTATGTTGTGCAGCCCTCATGCACACACACATCAAACACTAAACTGAAATTTACAAAATTGGAGTTTGTGCTTTTTCTTCCCAACTAACTGGATCAATGATGGATGGATTAAGTAGCATCGTCTTATTACTGATTTACAGAAATTTATTTTTGTTAGACTACTAGGATGAATTGATTGAAAAATTCAGCTTTTGTATATTTTACCATCTGATGATGATTTTCAAAAAAGGTAAAAGTTTGATGCATAATAAAATGACATTTATTAAAATAAAAAAATATAGATCACTTATGACATTTTGATTTGAAAAATGTTATTTGGCAAATTTAAATTAAATGTATCTTAGTTATAAGCTTGCAAGGTAAATTAATTGATCTTTAAATACAGCAGTCAAAATGACATCTTGTTGCCATATTAGTGATAAATCTCCCGGCTCAGATGGTGGATCTCTGTCACTGGAAGATGATGTGATGTTGTTTCTGCCACTTCATGGACACAGACTGAGGACAGCAGCAGACTGAGACCAGCATCTTCATGCTGTCTGTGAAGCTGCAGAGAAAGGTTCCCAAACATCAACACAGACACAGTTTACATGTAGGCAGCCCCCAAACATGGAACTGGAAGAGAGAGGAATAAAAAGCTCTGCCAGTCTGAGGGGTTTTAAATGGTCGGCATGCCAAGACTTTGTAGGACAATGAGGCTCACGCACACACACACACACACACCTTCAGATGTTGAGATGTGAGGAACACAGCTGTCCGCCTGCTCAGGGAGCCACACTGCCTGACTCTGTGGAAAACACAAACTGTTTCCATTTTAAAAGCTGAGTCGGCTGTAGAACAATAGGTAGCCTCTGTGTTCCCACGGGATGGAGGAAAAGAGAGCTTCACAACCAGAGAGCAGAGGTGTAACCCAGTCAGGACACACAGAGAGGGCAGCTGAGCTCCCAATGTGAACAACTGTAACATAATGATGCAGTAAGTCCTGCACAAACATGTCATTTGGCCTCCAGATCCCCAAAAAAGGCTGATTTAGTCCACATGTAAACACTTACAAATGTGAGTAATGTTTCCCTGTGGTTACTGCTGCTTTTTTCCACAATAATGTGAGCGTTTTATTTGCCACCAGCAAGAGCTGATCATTCCTAAGAATGTTTCAGAGAAAGCTGTAATAAAAGCTCCTGGTGGAAGATGGTCAATCTTTTGCTGTCTCTTCTGGACATGGTGTAGGACAGCAGCAATAAGTCATTGTTTTCTGCTTCCAGTTCCAGACTGGATGTTCCGGGACATCCTACAGTATGCCAAACAACAATTTAATTTGCTAATCAACAGGGTTTGTGTGAAATAGTCATTTCCTATTGGGTTATCAGTAATTCATGCAGTCACTGTTCTATTTATTCACAAATATGAAATTAGACTCAGTCTAAGAACTTTTGACTCCTCAGGTGTTTCTGGTTGTGTCTCCAAAGAGGCTGCATGTTGCCATGTTGGAAAAAAAATTGTGGTTGCACTTCAGATGGGTCAGCTATCAGTTTCCTCCTATTCCTCATCAGTTGCTTCAGAGGAAATCTGAGCTTTTTCATTCATCTGCAGAGGTGAGAACTTTCTGTGCAGGTCCAACTGAGTCAACCTTGATCACTTGAGATGAACTCTTTTCACTTTCTGCAAACAGACTCATTCTTGGCTACTGTCAGAGGATTTCAGAAGTTCTAATCACGTCTCAGAGTGAAGCTTTGCTGAAAAAAAGAAGAAACAGGAATGTGAGGATATTGTTGGAAGTCTNTGACCAACTTGGCTCAGGGGAAGGACAGCGTCTCCGGGACAACCAGCTGCATCATCCAGAAGTCCTCCCATATAGCCGAGGTGAAGACTGTTAAAGTGCCATTGTTGCAAAAGTTTTAGCTCCGATTTGCCTATGCAAAGCAGAAACATTTCTCTCAGTAAACTTGATGGAGTCCAAAAACTCTCTGTGACATTTAAAGAACCGGTGCTTTAGGAGCAAGGTGGGCTTGTGAATAAAAAAAATGTTTTGGTCTTTCTGAAACTGTTCAAATGATGGATTCCTTTAAAAAAAGAAAAAGAAAAGAAAAGAAAAACAAATATTTTGTAATTTTAACTTATTTTTTGAGTTTTTTTATTGCTACAAATATATTTTCCAAAGTGCCTTTGTTTTCAGCAATTTGCTCACTGATTGTGCGCAATGGAATATATGATCAGAGAGATTTGTGAAGGAATGTTTTGTCGAGTGCAGGCTCTTAGTCAGTGTTATTCAGGATTTGTCCCTTGTAACATTATGTGCCTTAAGAACAGAGTGAGCTCATTGGCATTGATGAACTCAAATAGCATGCATCTGCACAGGAACTGTTCCTATTTTGACTGGAGTTTCCATTTGGGCTGTAAACAGAGCTCTGCTTTGTGACTGCTCAACACGTTTCGAAGCGTAGAGCTTTGTCCATGTCGTCCGCCTCTTAACCTTGAATTCCGTCAGCCGCTGACGAATTTTTCTCTTACTGAGCCGTGTATCCGCCGAAACGTGCACAAGTTCATAGCTGGACCCAAAGCCGCTAATCGCCCACGTGGCCAGGCCGATGAGGTCAAGCAAAAGACCGCAGCGACCTAAAAGGGATGTTTTTACTTTACGTTATCAGTCTGCCATGTGAAGTGTCGTATCTTTNTGAACATTTTCTGCTCATCCAGTCATCTCTAGCTGGTAAAGAGCAAACTTCTTAAATGTTTAGTGAACTTAAGGAGAGAGCCTGGAGGCTGCACAGCTAAAAAGTCCAGATGTTCTGCTGTCTTTTAATGCCTCATGAAACTCCAAGCTTGTGTTGTCATTTTCACTGCTGGGCAGATCTGAGCGAAGGCTGGACGCGAGACAGAAGACAGGTTGAGGTCTAAAAACACCAAGAACTCTCAGTAAACAGCTGAAGTAAACACTCTGGCTGCCATAAAGACAACTTTACTTTCATTGTTTAATGACTTTGCTGTTTCTCACTAATGTTTCACAGATGAGATGGAGATTGGTCCCATTGAGGAGGGGGGAGGAGAGCCAGCAGGCGGCCATCTTTCTCCCACTGACTCACTCGCTGCCTTTTCATTCCCTCTCTGATCTGTTTCGCTCCGTCTTTTTCGATCTGATTTCTTCAGACAACTCAATTATGCTGGCTGGGCTCCATTTGTTTTCCAACTAGATATTACACCGTGGATTTTATGAGTCATAAGAAACATCTTTCAGCTCCATCCTATCAGTCACCTTTACGCTTGAAGCCTTCTTGCTAAAACGTGTTTTTTTCCTCCAGCATCTTAAATAAAGACAGAAACCAGAGCAGCACATGTTTGCTGAGGACACGATGTCCACTGGAAGAACAAAACACAAGTCAAAAACCACACACACACGCACACACACACATCCACTAATCTGCTGAACATGCAGGTCCGCATCATCAACCTTTATTTAACCAGGATAAAAAACTCCTTGAGATTAAAAACCTCTTTTCCTAGAGTGTCCTGGTGTTCTGACCCAGAGAAGTCTACTGAGCTTTTCTCTCTCTGCTTTCAGAAGCCACAGACCATGGATCAAGTCAACATGACAAGTGAGTCGACCTTTTCTCCCCAGATAACCTGTGTCCAATCACCAGCTGAACGTGAGCTGTAACGCTCTGTGTTTTGTTCTCTCTGTGCGTGTTTGCGTGTTGTGCCGGTCGTCAGGGGCAACGGTGGCGTCGCAGCGACGCAGAAGGAGAAGGTGAAGGCCAAAGATGAGACGTACTGGAAGGAGATCAACGCCGCCATGGCCTTGACCAACTTGGCTCAGGGGAAGGACAGCGTCTCCGGGACAACCAGCTGCATCATCCAGAAGTCCTCCCATATAGCCGAGGTGAAGACTGTTAAAGTGCCATTGTTGCAAAAGTTTTAGCTCCAATTTGCCTATGCAAAGCAGAAACATTTCTCTCCAAAAACTCTCTGTGACATTTAAAGAACCGGTGCTTTAGGAGGAAGGTGGGCTTGTGAATAAAAAAAATGTTTTGG
>NW_006800748.1:99134-109081 GCF_000485575.1 Poecilia formosa | reverse complement strand
CTGCCATGTGAAGTGTCGTATCTTTGCCCCCCCCCCCTTTTTTTTTTTTTTTTTTTTTTTTTCTTTTTTTTTTTGTTTTTTTTGTTGTTGTTGTTGCAAAGAACAGGATGGTGCAGAGTAAAGAAACGAACCCAAAAAGCCAAGCTCCGCTCCCTGTCTGCCTTTTGATCCGCAGCCTCCCCAGATGTTCGGCATTACATTTAAATTGCTGTTTACAAGAAGCCTGAGGACAGGCTTAAAAATGTAACTTTCTCTTCCATGGCCTCTTTCTGTCCTGCACAGTATTACTTCTTTGTCAGCCAAGTGTTTAAAGCATTTATTATGGCTGCCTGTGTGTATCTTGTGTCGGTTTTGATTAAAACTGTCTCGTCTAACTGTGTTGCATTAAAATCGTCTCCGTCACCCAGTGGAAAGAATCCGTTTCTGAGAAAGTGCTTATTGCAGTTGCACCTGATTTTTAGCTTTAAGGATGTCTTGGAGGTACTATTGGTGTGCCTGAAAATGAACGTTTTGTATTTACAGTGGTCTGACTGCCATGATGAAGGACTTTAAAAGAGAACAAAACTGCACAATTGCTTTTTTTTTTCAACATGAATTGAATGTTTAACCAGACGTTCACGGCTACGTAGGCGTTTTTAACAAAGAAAAGTCAAAGAAACGAATCTTTTGGTTATATCAGTTTGTGTATACATGGAAGTAGTTTGTAATTCATCACACCGTACCTCAGGCTCTGTTTGTGTATGCACTCGGGACGTTGGCCTCCACCTCCGGCGGGTGTTTTTCAGCCAGCTGATCCAAGCGCTGGGAGAACTGGATCCACGGCTCGCGTTTCAGTTTGCAGCTCTGAGCCTCTGGGCTGCTCACGCCTCGCACAACGGCCGCGTGCTGGTGGCGGAGGCAGAAAAAGGTCAAGAGGAGTTCAAAGGCAGCAACAGGAACACCAGATGTATAAGCAAATGGGCTCCACAGCCATGACCCGGTACTGTAACGCTCTCCAGCACCAACTCTGCTCTTAACCACGCTGAGAGATATGAAAATGTGTGTTTTGTAAATGTATAAATTATTGCATTGAAAAAGCAATGAAAGTGGTGACCGTAACTTGTATTTTATTGTTAATTTATATGAATGTATTTTTTTTTAAAATTATTTTGATAAAGACTGGATTTTCCATCCAATGATCAGATTTATATCTTCTTGTACCATTTCATCTGCCTTCCTGTAAAATGTGTTTGATAAAACTGTTGTTACTTGGTGATGATGATAAATAAACATCTGAGCAACATGACTGGTGTAATTTTCCCTCCATTGGCGCTAGTGACACTAACTACCTAAAAACTCCAACATTCGGGCATGCTTGCAAATATCTAGCAGCATTAGCTTTCATAGCTAATAAAAATGGGATGTTATTTGATTTTAGTTTCTATTTAATAAACAAATACAAAGTAAGTTTTGCTTAATCATGGGAATTCTCAAAAAAAAGCAATTTAGTCATGGTTTAATTTAAGAACCTAAATCTATTATTGATGTGCAAACTGTGTTTACTCTTCAGGATTCTCCTGGGAATCCTGAAGGTAAAAGGTGTTTTCTGTCATAGTAACTAATGTCTCTTCTGTCACACACACACACACACACACACACATTTTCAGGTCTTCAGTTTTTAGATTAGTGTGACCTTTCTGAAGTCATATTTCATTTAACGCCGTCCGTTTGCAGAACCATCTCCACAGTGAAATAAAACCGTCTAAACTTCTTTCTGCATTTAAGCAAAATTTAAAAATCATTATAATGAAGCGACATGGCATCGAACACGTTGATGTTTGTTACATTTCTTGTGCATTTAAAATGTATCCGAGTTAAATAGTTCTCATTTTGTGAATATGGAGCAGAAAGAAGTTTTTAATCTCTGTTCCTTTTTGTTGATGATTTCTTTCATCAACAAAAAGAAATCATCAACAGTGGGATGACTGCTACGTGAACCAGTCATCCCACTCTGCTCCACAATCACAAAAACAGCACGAGGCCTTTTATGCAGGCGGTGTCTGTCTTTGTTGTGAGATTTATCAGCAAAGCATTGACTCTCATCCCAGAAGGTGAGAGTTGATGACCCCGATTGAACCAAGAAAAGAACAATGGAAGGTTTTGTTCCCCAAAACGTGTGGTCGCCACAGACCAGACGTGTGTCTCGTACATTTCACTGTGGAAGCAGAGAAGTGACAACGTGCCCCTGAGCCAGACGGGACCCGACTGCCCAGTCCCTCCTGCATGCTTTCCCTTCCACCTCAGTTTCACTCTGTATCTTAATTATCCTGGAGTGAACTGGCAGAAGCACACACGCTACAACAAAAATGCTGGCAGAAAGCATTTTTAATGTATTGGGATTTCCCCCAAAGCAGCGTATTTTTAGCGTGTAAACAACTCAGTTAAAGTGTCTTGGGTTTGTTCAGATCTCTGTTTTGGGCACCACTCGTCGTGGATCACATCTTTAGAGATGTTGTTTGTGACAGAAGGCAGGGCGGTCTTTAAGAGCTAAACACACTAATCATGACAGACCACTGGAGGAGCCCAGTGCATACACCAAGGATGTGCATCAACCACACACCGCACATTAGTGGTTTGGGCCCCAGCTATCTGATGTGTATTTTTGCTACCTTTAACAGGAAGATGGCTGTTTGGCTTTGTTCGGTTAAAATGGGATCACAGCAAACATTCCAGTGGAAAACTGGGTTTTTGTACAGTATCTTCTATCTTAGGAGGTTGTAATGGGATTGAAGTTATGCTAGATACCCTCTTAGGTGTTTGGTTCTCCTCTGGGTTCTGTTTTTTCCTGGGTAATAAATGCCCTGTTCATGCCACTGCTAGTCCTACACATGAGCTCTCTCAGCTGAGCTAAAGAAAAAGTCAGGTAGACACCAAAAGTCCAAAACAAAACAAAAGCTACAACTTTGCTCTTAAAGAATTTTTCCCCTTACCTGGTGAACTCTTAGATCTCACGAATCTGTTATCAATCAGAGGCGCTGAGGACACAGCCTGTCCAAACACCTTGTGATTATGTATTTCCTGCTGCTCAACTGTCTTTGAACTCCTGCATAGTTTTATTAATTTGCTCAAACAGCTTCCAGAACCACTCCAACCATTTTTAACCCCCCCGCCCTCCTTCAGAGCACTGAGGTGGACAAATTCCAGATTCACTGATCCACATTTTCCATTGAAATGCTAAGTGATATTCCACACCGCTTATAGCGTCCCCATTCTCTCTATCTCTTTTTTTTTTTTTTTTTTTTGCAGCACCACTAGCAGCAGCAGCAGTGTGTCCCCTGTGTGCTGCTGAAAGGTTTGAAAGAACTCATGGAACTCCATATTTACCTCGGCTCCACCGGTGGGCAAGCGGAGGTCCGTGGACTAACACTTTACACACTCCAGACTTCAACCTTGTCCACCTTGATTTTCCAGAAGCAAAATCAGGTCAACAGCAGGTAAAATGCCACAGAAATAAATTCGAAAAATGCAGCACTCTAAAAATAATCTCACATTTGATGAGGAAGTATGGCTCCTGCATGCCGGAGTAATTAGACTGCCATAAAGGAGGTCCATATTTTCATCAGAGCTCTATCCTTCACCCCGAACATCTCAGAAAGCTCTGGGTCTAACTGTCAGATCGCTGAGATTAAAATGACTGTTTAGAGAAGTCGGTCCAGACCTGGAATGGTTTCAGCATCTGGACTGTTTTGGGTCAGCTGTAATTTCACAGGTGTCTGCTGAAGCACAGCTTCTAGTCTCAAATCATGGATACTGTGATCCCGAGCCAATCACAAGAGAGACAGCAGCAGGTCAAAGATGTATTACTGCTCCACAAATTACAGATAATAAATCAAATTTTTTCCACCAGGAGAAATTAAAATACATGTAGCTTCCAAGACAGGAAGATGATATCCTAGGTAGTGATGAGAAATAGACATTTCACAGTTTAACTTATTTTATTTACTCCAAGCACCTAAAAAGAGTTTAGATGCCCTTGAGTCTCCATGATATTTCTAAAAAAAAAAAATAAAATAAAAAAAAACCCATTAACTTCAGAATCAGAAATCAAGCTGGCTTCTTCTTTTCATCACGAAAGTGGAACCTTATGCCTGACTGCTTCTTGTTGGAATCACATTTGGAGCCACTTTCTCTGTCTCCGACTTGTTGAGCTAACCTAAGGCACTCGAAAAATATTTCCTGTCTGCGTTTCTCATAATAAACTAGAACAGAAACCGCCGAGAACAAGATGGGGAGAACTGATGCTTACACGGAACCACATGTAAATACTGACGGCGGCCAAACGAGGACATTCTGGGCCGTTTTTGGCAGATGGGCATCATCGCCACGTTGTTGATGTTTGTTTTTTATTTTTTATTTTTAAAGGGAAACTTATAGCACATGCCAATTCAATACAAAAAAAAAAAGCTCAGTTGCACGTGTAACTGAGAGAAGCAGGCGGTGGAGCGGCCAGAGTGAACTGGCCTTAAGAAAAAAGGATCATGATGACGGTGTGTGTGGGAGTGGGCAGGACGTCACCATGGTGAACCCATCTGACAGTTCAGAAACATCGCCAACTCAGATCTGTTCTGCAATCTACTGAACTGAAAAGGAAGTGCTCCCCCCTTCCCCCCCACATCCCCCTCTCCTCTCTGCCACATTGTTATAATGTCCTGTTAACCTGCTGGACAAAGTTTCACTTAAACATGACGAGTCACAGAATGCAGCAGCATAGAAAATACATCTATAAGACATGAATCCATCAGCCAGTCAAGGTTATTTGTACGGAGCATTTCAGCAGTGAGGCGGTTCAAGGTGTTTTACAGAATAAAAACAAAGTGATAAAGTTATAAAGAAAATAAACATACAGTCAACAATCAGGCAAACATTACATTTTGATGAGTGCAATCACTAAAATCATTCACATCAATATGAAGGTCAATGTTTCATTAGTTATTGTTCAAAATCTATTCTAACCAGGTGGGTTTAGCCTTGATTTAAAGGCATTCAGTGTTTCAGCTGTTTTGCAGTTTTCTGGCAGTTGGTTCCAGATTTGTGGTGCATAGAAGCTGAATTCTGCTTCTCCATGTTTGGTTCTGGTTCTGGATGCAGAACCAGAAGACCGTTGAGATCTAGAAGGCTGATACAACAACAGCTGTTCTCTGGGCTAAATTCATCTCAATACTAATATTCAGTTTCTGATTCTCTGCATTTACAAGATTAAACTTGATTATTTATCAAACAAGACTGATGACTGGAGATGGCCTCCAGGCTGTGAGGAATAACTTCCTCCTCACAGGTCCGGATCTACAGAACATGTTTATTATGTTTGTTTTCCTTTTGGGTTTTTAGATCATTTTCATGTATAATCAATTTTTTATGTCCTATGGATGTCTGCTATGTAACGTGCAGCGGTTTGTAACTTTGACAAAAAGAAATAACTTACTGTTACATTGGAAACAGATTTTCTAAGTAATGGACGTAGTTGGAAGCATCTTAAGTTCTCTATATGTTTTGATGTGGAGACATTTTTTGCAGCTCTGTTGCGATGTGCAAAAAGCCTTTTTAATATCACAGAGACATAATCATGAAAACCCAACCTTTAATTTGAGAAGCTAAATTTATTCAGTGGGGCCATAACTGAGGTTACATTTTTTTTTTAATTGCAATTATTGATTCCCTGCTGTTAATAATTTGCACACACCCTTTTAGACAATAAGTCAGCCATTTTCCTAAAACATTTCATAAAGCTGAAGCATACATGCAGAGGGGTTTTTAATAATTCCTCTACACACAATCTGAAAGTCTGGTTACCGGTCGTCTCTTCACTCTCTCCTCTTCAGTTTGTCACACACGTTTTCTACCATCTGATTTTGGGAACTGATGTGAAATGTTGATTTCAACACAGAACCATTTCTGTGGTTTATCTGGACTTCAGATGATTATTTATTTTGACCCAATTCCATTTAAAATATGCTTTTTCAAAAAGTCAATCATGCTTGAGCTGTTTTTTATTTTATTCTTTTTTTTTATTTATTGCATTATCGTCAGACGATTGAAAAAGCAACTCAAAGTGACACTTGACAGAAATGAAGCAGCTTTTTGGGGTGGATCCAGTTGTTTCCGTCACGGTGCTTTAAGTTTCCTGCAGTAATGTGAAAAGCTTTTCTCAGATTCATGCTGTCATTTTCCTTGGAATGTCTTCATCGAGTGTTTGGAAATATTTAAGAAATTCTGGGAACATGATCTTGAGCGTGGTTTAATATCTACACAGGAACCCGAACCTGTCGTTTGGGAACTGAACCGACTTTTGTTTTAGAGTTTTGTAAGGATGAGATTTGGATGTTATCTTTCACTGCCTTAGAGCAGAGGAGATAAAACTGACAACTTTAGCATTTGGTGTTTAAAGAAGATCTGTTTTTTTAAATTATTATTATTATTCCATAAACATGCAATGCTTTCGTAATTGGACTGACCTTCATTAATGTTTTGTTTTTCGCTCCCATGAATGAGTTCTGGGTGTTGGCAGTGTTTCTGCTGCAGCACCGTTTAAAAATAACCGTCATGCCAGCAGCGAATGCCATGATTGTTGTTTTCACATTCTGTGGTGTCACCAGCAGCCGCTTTGAGCAGAAAACTTCATCCTCTGAAGCCGGTGTGGCCGCCTGTTTCATGAGGAGGTTAGCCGTCAGCCAGGCACTAAAACGTTGCTTTTACCCCGTCGGACCGGACGGTTTGAGAACGCAGCATCTGGCACAGCCTGCAATTTACCCAGACACTGCCTCGTTGAGGTAAGAGCAGTTCACCCTCCTCCCGCATCCACAGCCCAGAATTACAAAGAGAAATCTTTAGATTTGTACCTGGGTTTTCTTTTTATTTTTATATAAATATATTTTCAATGCAGAGAAAATATGCACCAGGTATAAAATGTTCAAGTGCAACAAAGTAGTTTATTGTACTGACTTGATGGAGTCATGCTGCGTTTGTGGGGCTGTTACTTTTAATACGTCGTTTCGCTAAATAAAAGACTGAAACACAGTTTGAGGTTTATTCTTCATCTTGTAACAATAACACTGGTCAACAGTCAAAACATTGTCTGGGGTTTTTCAGCTGTTTTAGGGTCATTTTGATGAGCTGAATCCAAAAGTCACTTTGGTTTTGCTCCATCGGGTCGACTTTCTGTACTATGAAACAACATGAGCATGAAACTTGTTCTCACATCTGGATCAGTTCACATTATCAGTGTTTATTCAATTTACAGAAATCCAAGTTTATAACATTTAATTAATACTCTCTGTTAGAAAACAATTTCTTTTCTCCTAAAACCTTTGTTGGACGAGAAATATTAATGGAAATGAACTGATAATGTCACAAAATGTTATGAATTTAGTCAGAAGATCAGATTTCTCTAAATCAAAATAGAATCAAATCTGATCTGAGTGAGAAAAACGGGTGTGATTTTTTTAATTCAGTGATGCAAAATAATCCTAATTCAGTTGAAAAAACATAGACAACAACAATAAAAAAAAAAAAGTAACCCAGTGTAGTAGTAGTAATAATAATAGATTCTGTCTCTGAGGTTTGTGCTATAGAGCAGATTGTGAACACTCTGCTTGTTTTCAAGAAACATTTTGTTTTGTTCTTAATGTCACACATTTCAGCTCATGTAACAAATGTTAAAGTCACACGAACATAACCTTAGTAAAAAAAAATGTTGTGTGTAAATGAGCACTTCATTTATTGAGAGATAAAAAGTTGCGCCTGACTCTTTGAAATCCAGCTGAATCATACAAGTCATGATGGAGTCATGTCTCCATACCGACATAACTAATGACCGCTGAGTTCAGCTCCATCGGCAACACCAAGGTCACATTACAACCAGACGTCTGCAATAAAAACAGATCTTTTAAAAAGCACCTGTCTGACGACATGAAGTAGGCCAAAAGGTCTGAAGAAATTCAAGAACAGAGCAGAAACAATCAGTCTGGAAATGTGGTAACACTTTATTTGAAGGGGTGTGTGTAAGACTGACATGACACTGTCATAAACATAACTGTTATGAACATGAAGGAGTCTTTATGAATGTTTATGACTGTTGTAAATAATGACACTTTAATGCAAAGTTTAATTAAAAGTTTAATTAAAAGTGTAAACTTTGCATTAAAGTGTCATTAAATAACAAATAACGCAAAGTTGGCACTTTTAATGCAACTTTACATTAAAAGTGTCTTTATTTGCCAAATGACACTTCATGATAACAGTCAAACATCCATAAAAACTCATTCATGTTCATAACAGGTCTTATGTTTATGACTGCATCATGTCAGTCTTCATATAAAGTGTTACCGTAAAGAAAAGGCTCACAAAACCTTTTTTTTTTTCTTTCACACTGCAAGATGGTTTCCCCGTTTTAATTTTTAGAGCCTTGAACATTAACTATGGAAGCGGCGGTGGGGGGGGGTTTATGTAGACAAAAATAAAAAATAACTCTTAAGCTTAATGTTAAATGTGTGTAAGTGTATGAACCAAAGATGATTTCTTTACACAGAACTAATCCAGACGGTAAAATATTGCTCATAGTCCTGTGAGGTCACAGATAATTCCCACCAGCACAGAGAGAGGCAGCAGCAGCAGCAGCAGCAGCAGCAGCAGCAGCAGCAGCAGCAGCAGCAGCAGCAGCCTGCACAGTAAAACAGAAGCCCCAAAAACTCATAACATAACGACAGCCAGGGGGATCACAAATAAGTGCTGGAGGAGCGCAGGGGCCTGGCGTCTGAGTAATATTTCATCACAGAAAAGCTAAATAAATTCCTCGCTCCAGTCAAGTGAGACCGCGTCCATGCAGGCAGATGTAAGAGACGGGGAACTGCTGGAGGAATGTGGTTTTGGCTCTGATCGAGGCCCGACGAGAGACTGGACGTTCTTCTCACGTTAACACTTTCCGTTTAGGATTTAATCACAATCTGCCAGTGTTTGTGTGAATCAGAGAAGGCTACAAGGTGGTGATCATCATCATCATAAAAAAAAAGAAAGACATTTCACTCTAATTATTTTTTTTTCTTTCTTTCTTTTTATGAGTAGCCTTGGCCTGAGAAATGTTTCAAAAATGATGCCATCACAGGGCAGTCGGTATTTAAATCACGAATGCACACACAGTCGACGCCCAGAGCGAAACCCAAACACAGAGTAATGAAAGCAGAGACTGAAAAGCAGCGTGGAGCTGCAGCGGGGGCTGGCAGGCGGCGTGGCAGAGCTGTGGCAGCCAGCTTTCAAGGCCAACAGAACCGAGGCCTCACATCATTCACTGATCCAGCTGGAGCCAAATCCATCATTCGACCATAAATCTGAAATCGACTTGGGCACCGGCTGCCAACGCAGGAGCTCACTCTTCCAGATGTTAGTCCCGGTTCTTTTATTTTCTTTTTCCTCCCGCTCATCAGATAAATATGTATACATGTTAGGGTTCAAACTGGAACATAAAGCTGTCCAGGTTTCACATTCCCATCACTGGAGGGGGGGAAGGTTTACGGCTTGATGAAGTCGGGTCATGATTTCATTTAACGCAGCCACTCCGCTCCTGCTGATTTACCGATTTATCCCACGTCGGATCAAATCCCTCCCAAAAGAAAGTCAAAGTGAGCGACTGCAGTGGATTTACCCAATCAGGAGGGTTTCTGCTCCCTGCAACACACACTCAATGTGTTTGTGCTGCATGCTGTTTAAATCAATTACATGTGTAATTCATAAAGTGTCAAAAACGCTTTTGTGATATCCATAACTGGACACACAAGGAATACTTAATTTCTTGAGAATTACTTTATGGATAAAAGCTAAAACTGATTCAGTAGCTAAGCTAATTCTAAGCTCATTTTAAATAATGTAGGCTACTCTTTAACTGAAAATGTTCATTTCACATTAAAGCTGCAGTATAT